>NC_143424.1:16637500-16937500 GCF_059467195.1 Physcomitrium patens | reverse complement strand
ATAAAGAAAAAAGGCATAAATCAACCAATATGCATCCCAATGATTGGTGCAGCAATTGCAAGGGGCAAGGTCATTTAGTAACAGAATGTCCTTCACCTCTCCAAATGACTATACAATGTACCTTTTGTGGGAGCAAGCATATTACCACCAACTGTTGGAATTTACGGAAGCAACAATAACTCAGTAATCAGATAATGACTCAACCAACTTCGTGGGATGTCAATCAAGTACAAACAAATAATAGGTTTGGCTAGAATAGAAATTGAGCGAATAAACAAAACACGAACTATTCCAATTTCTTAAACTCTCAATTTCACCAAGAAGGTGTATCCAATACTCACGGATTGGCGATGAACCAACCAGGATACCATCAATATGTATCCATGACGAAGCGAATGCCAGAGTCTATAATAACAATGGGTCCATCAAGATCCTTTATTCATCCGACATGGAACAGACCTAGCCATTATATACTAATAGAGACACCTAATATCCCTGAAGGAGCTGGCAGGAGACCACTTCATTGCTATCGTTGCAGATAAATCGGACATTATGCAAAAGAATGTCCTAATCCAAGGGCCTGTGATGACTATGCTCCAATATGTGGAAATTGTAAGCAATTTGGTCACACTTATCAGCAGTGCAATGCACCCTTTAATTATAATAACCGAGACCAGCAAATACAAACAAGCCAACCGACGGAGGACAAAGGTCTTGTTCAAAGAGACTCATCAATACATCATATCGAGGTGGTGAATGCAATGCTTACTAGAGGCCAACAAAAAGATGAGAATCCAATTCAAGACTTGGATGAACCAATCAAAAGAAAGCAAGTAGCGCCGTCCATGGGGCTAAACGAACCAATATCAATATTTGAACATATTCTAATATTGAGACCTCAACAGACTAACGAACTCAATTCGGTTCTACGTGCCAATTTGTCGAGACCATCAAGAACGATCCCAACTGATCAACTACCAATACCTATACAACCCAACAAAAGATCTTACGCATTAAAAGAACTTTTAGTAGTAGAAAAGTTGGTAAAGTTACCAACAGCAATCCCAATCGCCATGAAGGAATTGCTACCGAATGGAATAAAATCGAAACCAATGAAATGCAAAAGAGCATTGAAAATTACTCTCAATATGGAACCCTACCACATTCTGAAGGATTTGGATGTTATTCAGCCTTCAATTACAATGAAGCAACTTTTGGCTATAGCATCGGAATGTTGATCTACATTGAATTCAGTACTAATATGACGAAGATCTTGCACTAAAGAAATTCATAAAGTTAACTTAAACCTAGATCTGGGAGCACCAACAATCGATGTATCAATCGATGGTATTTTAATTCTAGGGGTACAAGTCGATGGTGGCTCTAGTGTGAATTTAATGAACGTGGCTACAATGGAGGACTTGGATCTAAAGCAATTGCTACCTACGACATTGGTCTTGTGAATGGCAGATCATAGTCGGGTAAAGCCAATGGGAATCTTACGCAATATTATCACTATAATCACGAGATTGACATACAAAATTGATTATATTGTATTTCGATTACAGAGTTCTACCTTATCGTATCCCATTTTATTAGGCACACCTTGGCTTTATCAAGCCAAAGCTAAGAACAATTGGGACCGAGGCACATTGACAATTAAAAAAGGTCATGATCACATTATTTTACAGATGTATCTGGTACAATATCATAAAAAATCTCAATTTCTTGAATCAAAATTTACATCGGACAACGATAGTCAATCGATTGAGGAAGATGCTGATATTATAGGTTCACCGCAATTTGAGGTAAGACAAAATACTTCAACAGCAAAGGCAGGAGTCTAACAATGAGGAAGTCCCAACAAATATTTACTACATTAGAAGGATGTGACTAACTTGGATCATGCTATTACCGAATGCATGAATAATTTCGCTGTCAATAGAGTTAGCACATTGGAACTAGATTTGGATGGTTCCTATATGTCGAATAATACAAGATATTCACATCAAGAGAAGATAATTAAATCAGAGGTTGTTGAAGATTCTATGTGTCAATCTATTAACCTGGGTACTAATGAAATGCCACAACTAATTAAAATATATGTCGGTATTATCGGTATAGAATTGGATGCTTAGAAATAATTTTTCATCCATCATAAATCTGCCTTTGCATGGTCGTATGCGGATTTGAAAGGAATTCCAATTATCGTGTGTGAGCACCAAATTATTTTGGAGGAGGATATTATGCCAGTTCATTAACGATAACATCGGCTTAACCCAAAATATTCTCTTTTAGTGAAAGAGAAATCGGATAAACTTCTCGACATGGATTTTATTTATCATGTTCCACATAGTGCATGGGTGTTGTCAATTGTGATGGTACCGAAGAAGAATGGGAAAATCAGGATATGTCAAGATTTCCAGAAACTTAATGTGGCCACCAAGAAAGATTACTTTCTATTACCTTTCACAGACAGTATGGATAACATGTTGTCATTATCACCAAGTAGTAAAAGAATAGGAGTGGGGCACCAATTAAAGTCATTTTGTGGTGTTGTTTTAGGTTGATTGGAGTGCCATTGTATTTCTTGTGTTTTCGAGAGTAGTAGTTTCAGTTAAGAGTTAACAGTGGGGAGTCAGTCACAAGTATCGATTGAAGATATTCCAGAATGGATGAGTCAACAGCAACAACAATTGGAACTTCGAGATGTCCAGATCTTGAAACTGGATGCTCAAGTCTATGTACTTGGTGAATATAATGAAGATCTATCAAACCAGTTGAGGAAGGAGTCCATGGACTGGAGGAAGAAGAAGAAGATGTGCAATTGGAACCAGACTTGTTCAAACCTACATTCGATAATGCATTAAATGATTAATTAGGTAGGCCAGGGGAACTAAAAACTTTGTGGAGTTTTGTTAGATAACTTTTAGATAGGTATCAATTGAATGTTTGCGAGGACATTGTACAGATAGGAGTGGGGCTATGTAGAATAGATATTAATTCATTTTTGAAAGATATTGGTAAAATATATTAATAGTTCATATAATAGGAAATTTAGGAGGACGGATGAGTGATTTAGTTCTTAAAAGTGATTAATTACAGAATTGCGGTTAGAATCTGGAAAATCATGGGAAAGTATATAGGAGTTGTAGAAGTTAATTAAGGTGCCAGATTGTGATAGTCATGAGCCGAGGGCTAAACTATGATAGTTGTGAGCCGGGATAAGCTTGGTGCTACCTCTTTTCTTTTATTTTTTATTTTCTTTGAATAAGAAGATGGAGAGTTTCTGAATATTGTGAAGTGAATTATGGAATGGAAATGTGATTGGTATTATTTGAGAAGAAGAAAGATTGAATGCTGAAATCTGATTGTAGTTCAATAGAGAGAATGAGTCTGTATTTGTGTGAAATACCGTAATATGAATGGCAGTTCTGTGTGAAGAATTCTTGTGATTGGAATGAGGGCAATTGTGTGCTGAAAGTTGTGAGGGCGCAATATTACAGTTACAGATTATGAGGGTGAATATATTGGTAGAAATAGCAATTATTGGTATGACTGAATTGTTGTAAGAAAGAAACCGATAAGGTGAAGGAAGAGATTATAGTATCCTTGTATGTTTAGATATTGGAAATAGAGACAATACATTCAAGAAGTAATTGATTGTGTGACCCTAACGTGAACGCTTAAGCAACTAGTCATTCCCCGTGTTTGAATCCTCCTATACGGATTTATTTTTATTAGATTAATTTTGAATAAGTAAAACGAGCAATTAGAGATGAAAATTATGTGATTTGAGTGATCTTTTGAAAGTGCAGGGTTGTACACTATTGTTATCAGTTGATGAAGGAGTATTGTTACTGAGAAAAAGTATTGTAGTATTTTCTAGTGTTTTAGTGGTTCAAAATATAGTTAATTATGTGATCATAAAAAGTAAAACTCATGCACTTAGTCTTTCCGTGTGTTCAAATTCTCCTATACATGTTTATTCTGAAAAGAATTGTAGAATAAGTCAAAATGACAATCACATTTTGGCATTGCTGTTGGGGATCGACAATAGCATTGAGTGTTAGGAATTAACTACTAGTTTAGTTAGATGGGAGATAGGAAGCAAATTCAGTAGAATATAATGAAAGAGTATGGTTATTAAGAATGAGAACTTAATAGTAAAGAGAATACGGCAGTGGAAAGAAAGAATAGAGAGATTACAAGCAAGAAATTTATTATGTAATGAGCAAGAACGAAAGTTAAAAAGGAATCATGGATAAAGTTGGATTAAACCATGGTTGCATGCTTGTCGGCACATCCGAGTATACCCAAAAGCTGATCGATATCAAATATTTTAGCAGTATATACCGTTAGAGAAATTGCCAAGAGCACTCACGAGAAATTTGGTCAATAGATCAGTGTTTCCCTTGAGGCCGTTAACTACGAGAGGAAGAATCACAGAAGAATTGGGTACTCCATTGGATATGTTTTCAATAACAGAAGCTTCCAATTCCATCAAAATTGATTCCGTAGAGTAGTATAAATTATTGATTAATAAGGGCCAATTCAGTGTATTTCAAAATCCATCATTTTTACCCCAAATTCAACCAACTAACTTAGTAAGGGACAATAATAGCAAATTGAAGAAACTTAAAAATTTAGAACAATCAATTTGGGAAGGCGCTAGTTATTTTGACAAAAGATTAAGTGGAACATTATTCTCTTCAATGGCGATGGGTGGTTTAGTAGTTTCAATAGTAATACAAATGGATGACGTGAGCGATCGCACAACTAGCATGGCTCTATTACCTACTTTTAGGAATTTTTTGTGTATAAATTCCAATCAATATTTGTCTCAGTTTTTGACAGTATGTGTAGCCAATAATAGAAAAACTAAAGATATTTGGTTACGATGGTTGCTAGTAACTTCAAAGGATATGACATTTGAATGGTACAACTATCAATCAGTGGATCAATTTTCTAATTGGAAAGCATTAAAGAATGCATTTTTAATCCATTTTTGTCCAATTGGTTTTGAGGATCAACTTTGAAAAAGTTTAATGTCTAACAAAATGGGTCCAAGAGAGGCAATGGAATCATACTATGGTCGAGTGGTAAATATACTCCTTAAGTCGCTAAATCACCAAATGCCAAAGTCTTTTGTATTGTCCATATTAATCAACGGATTGTACCCATCCAAACTAAAAATGTTTATAAAAGAAGCTCAACCAAATACATTAACTGCATCTCTTAATAGAGCCAAGGTTTGGAAGGAATGCCATTATGATCAATTTTTAACTACAAGTGTGACGATAATTCTAGTTTAAGGCAGCTATCAAAATCCAACTTAGAACGAATCAATGGGTAGTTATCCACGGATGTTAGAAACAGTGGCCAATTTTAGTACCTATATTCAGGGGCCAGTTAATGTCACCCCATTGCAAGCTACACCACCGAATGTGACAATAGAGTATGCTCCATATTTTCCATATCAACAACAAGCAGCAGAGTTACCAATAATACCAGCCCCAAAAGATTTCAATGAAGCCTTGTTATTTAACCTGACGAAGAAAATGGAGGAAATGGCTGTTAATATGACCAAGGATAAGGACAAGAGGCATAAGCCTACCAATACTAAGATCAATGTATGGTGCAATAATTATAAGGGCTACGATTATTTGGTAATAGAATGTCCTTCACCCTCACAAATGATAGATCAATATACATTTTACGAAGGAAAGCACTTAATAGCTAATTGTTAGAATTGACAAAGGCAACAACAATTCAGTAATTAGACCATGATCCCACCGACTCAATGGGATGTCAATCAAGTTCAAATGGAAAATATGTTTGGATGGAATAAAAATCGATCTAATCGACAAAATTGAGCATTCAATAACTTTCAAAGTTCCAATTTTAATCATGGATCTACATCAAACCTCCAAAACTATGGGAAGGAGCAGCAGAGGTATCAACAATATGCTTCATCGACGTCATTGAACCAAGTACCCTCTGTACTAATGGGATAATCAGGATCATTTTCTAACCCTATATAGAATAAGTCTAGTAGGTATATACCGATGGAGACACCCAATATGCCTGATGGGGGTACAAGAAGACCACTTTATTATTTCCATCACAAACAAATTAGTCATTATGCCAGTGAATGTCCCAATCCTAGAGCCAGTGACAATTATGCGCTAGTGTGTGGGAATTGCAAGAAATCAGGGCATACTTATTAGCAATGTAATGCTCCGTTTAATTTCAATAATTGAGATCAATAAATCCAAAACCAAGGAAAAATAGAAGAGATAAATCAAGGTCGTTAAGATTCTCTGATAAATTGGGTGGAATGTGTCCAAGCCGTTCAAATCAGGAGTCAACAAAAGGGAAAAGGACCAATTCAACATTTGGGTGAGTTTGTTGTAAACGGCCAATTTGACCCAATTACGGGGACATCCAATCCATATCTTGTTATGGTCCTCTTATACAATATGAGACCTGACTTGGTTGGCCAATCTAATAAAGTCCCAATGACAAAGGCTTCAATTCCATTTTAAGTTGTTCCGTTCTCCACACAGTTTCAGAAAATATCCTATCCGTTGAAAGATCCTCTCAAGGGCACGAATTCCAAGGAAGCTCCGGCTACTGTTTCAATTTCAAGTCCAAGACAAAAGAATATCTTACCTCTTGGAGTTAAACTCAATCTAATGAAAAGAAAGAGGGCATTGGAAATTATCCTAAATATGGAATCTTATGATATTTTGAAGGATCTAAATGCTATTCGACATTCTATTTCTATGAAGAAACTTTAAACGGTTGCACTAGAGTGTCATTTATATTGAATTCATCGTTAAGATGGTATATGCAATGTAGTAAAGAAGTTTGAAAAGTCAGTTTGAATCCTGATCCAAAAGCACCAACCATCGATGTTCCAATTGATGGTGTTATGATCTCGGGTGTTCAAGTGGATGGTGGTTCTAGCATCAATTTAATGAACGTTGATACAATGGATTCTTTAGATTTGGAACACTTAGTATCCACAACATTGGTGTTAAGGATGATAGATCATAGCCGGATTAAACCAATGGATATTTTACGGAGTGTTCAAACTATAATTACTAGTATTGTGTATGAAATCGACTATATTATCTTTCGGTTACAATGATCAACTTTATTGTATCTAATTTTATTGGGACAACCCTGACTTCATTAAGTAAAGGCCAAAAATGATTGGGATCAAGGTACTTTGATAATTAGCAAGGGCGGAGATAAAATGGTATTACAAATGTATCTAGTACACTATCACAAGGAGTCTCAATTGCCTACATCTGAATTGACATCGGACGATAAGCTTAGCTCCAATGATGATGCAGTAGCACCGATTATGGAAGCGTCCGTGGAAGTAATCCAACACTCTGGAGTGGTGTATCAATATGGTGGTTCGGAAAAATACTTAATATACCCGCCGGATTCAAAAATCTCTGCTAAAGTTAGTATTGATTAAATGACCAAGTATGATGTGTACCATATGAGTGCCCTAGACACAGGATTTAGTACTTTACACATGTCAAACTTATCCATTGATTTGAAACCCACATGAGGGTTGAAACAGAACATTGCTGTTGCACCTTTATGTCAAATTATCAACTTGGCGACCACAATAGAGCCTCGGACCATTAAGGTCTACGAAGGTATTAAGGAACAAGAATTGACCTGCTGGACAAAATTTTTCTTGCATCATAGATCAGCTTTTGCTTGGACTTATGATGATCTAAAAGATATCCCCGCTGAAGTGTGTGAGTATTTTATCATTTTAGAGGAGAACGCTAAACCAGTACAGTAGAGGCAACATCGCCTTAATCCTAAATATTTCCTCATGATGAAGGAGGAATTAGACAAGCTTCTTGCGGTTGGTTTTATTTACCCGGTACCGAATAGTGAGTGGATTTTTTCAATCGTGATCGTGCCAAAAAAGAATAGAAAAATCCGAATTTTTCAAGATTTCTGAAAACTTAATGTGGCCACGAAGAAAGATTACTTTCCATTACCTTTCACGGATAGTATGGGTAAATTGTTGTCATTATTACTAGGTAGTAAAAGAATAGGAGTAGGGCACTAGTTAAAGACATTCTTTGGTATTGTTTTGGATTGGTTGGAGTACCATTTTCTTGTGTTTCTTGTATATTCAAGAGTAATAGTTCTAATTAAGAATTAATAGTGAGGATTTAGTTACAAGTATCAATTGAAGATGTTCTAGAGTGGATGAGTCAGTAGTAGCATCAATTAGAACTTTGGGATGTCCAGATCTTGAAATTGGAAGCTCAGGTTAGTAAATTGAGAGAGTATAATGAAGATCTATCAAACTAATTGAAGAAGATTTATATTTAGAATCAAATTCGGTAGAATCTACATTCGATAATACAGAAAAAGATTAAATGGGTGGACCAAAAGAAATAGTAATTTTGTAGAGTTTTATTAAATAGTTTTTAGATAGGAATCAATTGTGTGTTTGTGAGGACGTTGCACAATTAGGAGTGAGGCTATGTAAAATATGTAAATAAATTTTGTAGTTAGTTACTGGTTGGTTATTGACAACCTTAAAAATTAGACTTATGGTTAGGCAGTTTAGTTGGTAACAATAGGTTGTTAGTAGAACAAATGGTTAAGAATTCAAAGGTTCATAACCTTTGGAATCTACTGGCTAACGGTCCATCTTTTATTAGGATAAAGAAGTTGAGAAAAGGGAGATCGGGGCCAGACTATGAGAGTCATAAGCCGAGATAAGCTTGATGCCACCTCTTTATTTTTTTTGCTTTTATTATTTACTTATAAAGAATTGTAATTGAGAGAAGTATTGTTGAAACTATGATTAGAATATTGTGGATTATGACTTTGGACTGACCGTTTTGGAGAAAATCTATGACCTTGAGAATTGAGATTATCAAATTGTGTTGTATTAAGTAAAGATATTGAATTCTGTGTCATGAATTAAGAAACTAAATATAATAAGTAAGTTGGAGATCAGTAATTGAATATATATAAACTGCAAAGAGAGTAAGTGGGAGATGAACCGATAAGAATATGGAAGTATTGTTGAATTGATATTCGTAGAATGGATTATGTGTTGAATTAAGACGGAAGTAGTAAGCCTTGGTATTTTGTAGTTTGATAATTGATTTCAGATAGCTAGAGTACCATCAATTGTGACACTAACACACCCAATTCATATAACCAGTCTTTCCCCATGTTCGAACCCACCTCTATTAGTTCAATTGCTTTGGTATATTGAAGCTTGAACATAATGAGAACAACAATGACTATAGCTTATCTTGAGCTCTAATATTTTAGCTTCTAAATTCCACCCAGATTTGATAATTTGCTCCTTGAGAAATTGAATAAGGGTGAATTTGAAGATGAGTCGTTTGACTTTGTATATGATAAAAATCATACTCTATATTCTTTACATCTATTTCCAAATGTTATAGTGAAAAAATCTTTGCCATTGAATATTTGTAGCCAAACTAAATTATTTGGAAAGACTTTCTTAACTAAATAGGGGCTCAATCATAAAGCATCAAATTTTCTTGGAAAATCTAGTCTCCTAGCATCTTGTAAGAGAACTAACATGCCAAGCTTAAGGGTTCTAACTTTATGTCGCTTATCAAAGGCAATTTTTCTTCTTCTTTGGATGGCTTCTACATCTTGAGCACTTTTTCTTTTGATCTCATCTAGACCTTCTAATCGCTCTAGTCTATCAATTAAAGATTGTTTAGTTGATAATCTTTCTTTCAAAGCAATTCGAATCGAAGGAATTTCAAATTCAATTAGTAAAATAGCTTCTATCCCATAAACCAAGGAAAATGGAGTTGCTTGGGTTGTCACTTTAAGCATTGTTCTCTAAGCTCATAAGGCTGCAAAGAGCTTTGTATCCCGATCTCTTTTAGATATTTTAACAGTTTTTCTAAGGATATTGACCAAGGTTTGATTTATCCTTTTTGTATTCCCATTTGTTTGAGGGTGATAAGGAGTAGTTTTTCTATGATCAATTTTAAATTGGGAGGTCAAATCTTCTATCACTTCATTTAAGAAATGCTTGCCTCTATTACTAATTAGGATTTTTGGACATCCAAACCTAGTGATGATTTATTCATAGAAAAATTTGGCAGCTTGTTTGGCATCGCTCGCTTTAATTGCCTTTGCCTCAGCCAACTTGGTGAAGTATTTGGTTGCTACTACTATAAATTTTATGCCACTAGTGGAATTGAGATGAACCTCTTCAATATAATCAATTCCCCATTTTTTAAAGGAAACTAAAGATAGGAAAATATGGAGAAGCAAACTCATCTTTAGGTCATTCCTAACATATCGTTGACATGCATCGCAAGTCTTAGTATATCTATGCACATCTTAAAATAATGTATGCCAATAATAACCTGCTCTCAGTATTTTTTGGCCTGTTAAGGTTCCTCAAAAGTGACCCCCATATGCACTATCATGACATGCCAATAGAATGGTAGGAATTTCTTCTTCCATTACATAGCTCCTTAACATCCCGTCAACTCTACATCTATATAATTTGCCACCAATTGTGGCAAAGTATCTACTATTAATTCTTATCTTCCTATGTTCTATTTTAGAAAGATTAGGAGGCAAGGCTTGAGTTGTCAGAAACTTGGTAATTAATGCATACCAAGTGGACATGGTTGAAACAATAAACAAGATTTCATCTATCAATGTGTCATCAATTGGAACTTCACCAATTTGATCTGACAACCTACATAAATGATTTGCTTGCTTGTGCATCCTTCTTAGCTTATATTCTACCATATAATCAAATTCTTCTAATAGAAGTACCCACCTTGCAAGTCTACTACTTAAATCAGCCTTATTTACAAGGTACTTGATTGCTATGTGGTCTACAGAAAATACCACTAGATTTAAGAGAAGGTAATGTCTAAACTTCTTAATGGAAAAAACCATGGCAAGGCATTCTCATTCCGTGGTAGTATAATTCCTCTTTGTAGGATTCAATTGCCTACTAGCAAAGGCTACGGGATAATCTTTACCTTTTTCTCCACTTGCTTGACACAATGTGCTCCCTGCGACTATTGATGAAGCGTCACAAAGCACATGGAAGGGCAATGATCAATTGAGAGGTCTTAAGATAGGAAAAGTACTAAGTTTTTCTTTAAGGATATCAAATGCTTCTTCGTATTTTTCACCCCATTCAAACTTCACCTCTTTTTGTATTAGTCGAGTTATGGACATGGAAAGTGTAGCATAATCTTGTATGACTTCCCGATACCATCTTATGTGTCTCAATGTCCTTTGTACCTCTTTCACCATAGAAGGGGGTTTTAAGTCTACAATAACTTTGACCTTTTCTGGATCAAGTTCTCTATCCTTTTTTGATACCACATATTCTAGTAGAACTCCCTTTTGAACTGCTAGGAATATTTTGTCAGGGTTTAGTGCAATCTTGGTCTTTCAACAATGTTGAAGAGTAGCCCAAACACATTCCAAATGTTTTGTTTTAGAAGATTGGGTGCTAAAGTCGTCAATGAACTTTGTCATTGATTTGTGTAAAAGGTCGAAGAAGGCATAGGACATGGCCCTTTGAAATGCTGTTGGAGCATTACAAAGTCCAAAAGACATTACCACATAAATAAAATTCCCGTGAGGTTTGGGATCTTTAATAATTGTCATTATATTTGTGACATGTATTTGTATTATAAGAGAAATTGCACTTTAAGTAGAATCTATTATGTTGAGATTAGATCTTGCTCTCATATCATGTGGAAATATGGCACATTTACTCTTAATTGAATGTGGAATGAAAATTAGATACTTTGGCATTTATATGTTCTTATAAGTTGCTAATTTAGTGAAGTATGTTGGTGACAATATGCTTTCCTTGTGCTTATATGTTGTACTTATTTAGAGTAATTCTACACCTAGTGGGTGCAAAGAAGATTTGAACTAGGTCTCTACTTGCTCGATCTACTTGTCAACATGGGAGAGATTTTGCAAGTGATGACTGAGGTGGACATTCTTGCTGACGTGTGGGTTTACCGCCAACAAGCCCAACACCGTGTGTCTCTACTCAATTGCATGCTCTAGGTAGGACGATGAATTCGATGGCAAGACCGCCAGCCTTTGCGTCCGCCGGGCCATGTATTGGTGCCCAGAATTGCAGGCCGAGGACCCTGCCAAGAAGGGAATTTTCAGCAACTTTTTGTGCAAACTTGGCGACAAGGTGCAAATCACAGGTCCTTCTGGGAAGGTCATGCTCCTGCCCCAGTCTGATCCCAATGCCACCCACATCATGGTGGCCACCGGCACTGGGATTGCTCCATACAGAGGGTATTTGAGGCGTATGTTCATGGAGGATGTCCCCACTTTAAAATTCGCGGGCCTTACCTGGCTCTTCCTGGGTGTGGCCACTCCGACAGTCTACTGTACCACGACGAGTTCACAAAGTACCTGAAGGATCATCCCGATAACTTCAGAAACGATGTGGCATTGAGCCGAGAGCAGACCATCAGCAAGGGAGGAAAGATGTACGTCCAGGACAAGATCGAGGAGTACAGCGAGGAGCTGTTCAACTTGCTCGACACGGGCGCACACATCTACTTTTGTGGACTGAGGGGCATGATGGCCGGAATTCGGGACACCCTGCAGAGAGTGGCGGAATCTCGGGGCGAGAAATGGGAAGAGAAGCCTGCCAAGCTCAAGAAGAACCAGCAGTGGCACGTTGAGGTTTACTGAGGTATTCGCGGGTTGCCTTCTCATGTCTGTGGTGACCGCGTGAATCAGCCAATGTGTTTTGTGGTTCCGTCTGACAGGAGCGATCATAGCTGCGCAATGTCTCATTTTTTTCCTCATCAACAATCGCCACATCCGTGAGTAGCAAAGAGGACATGAGAGGAAGTGTCTTGGTACCTGAGCGCGGTTACTGAGTTAAACCATGCCAGTTGATTTCGGGAGTTGATGAGATGGTTGGTGAAGCGCTGCAAGCGAAATTGGGAAGTTTTCCAACCTCCACTGTCGCAGAGATCTCTCACGCGAATGTTGAGACGCAAAGAAAGTGCAATTTGAGGGAGCGAGGATACATTAGTAGAATTTTGTTTTCGCACTATTACCAAACATAGCATTAAAGCTTTGTGCTTAAATCTGTATTTCAGTGTCCTCTGGCGTATTAATGCATATGGTGATATCATTGACAACACAGATTACACTTCACTGGATAGAACAAATTTCCACCTATCAGCTGCTTCAATGCAAGTCTTTAAAGACTATGTATTGATTCTTTTGTTATGAAGTAGTGGACTTATTACATACTGGTAACGAGTGTGATGATTCGGTATAATAAGGTACATCAAATCATATTATTCGAGAATTTTTAGTATCAATTTGTGCATTTTAAAATGTGCAATTCTGGCTTTAAAAGCTGATAAAGTACATGACATGCGGAAGAAATCCCCACACGTCAATTCTGGTTAGAGTTGGCAGCTTTAATTAACAGTTCCATTAACTCAAGTGATTATCGGGTACTTGAATGAGATCAGTTAATACATTTAGCATATTCAACATGAAGTCACTAATCAAAAAACAAAGTCTTATTATGAAGCCCGTCGACACAAATATGACGTTATGTATTCTATTGCCAAAAACACATGGTCAGAATAGTAACAACTTGTGAGATTGTACTTATCAGTAACATAAATGCACAAACTGAGTGTGGAATTGTGAAGTGCTTTTACTCATCAATTGGAAGACATCGTTAATAATATCATAAGATATATGTGTTGACGTAGCTTGCCGTTGTGTTGACGTATTTCGTCACATATCGTTATTTTCAGTAATGAACAAAACCTTGAATTCGACCTCACCGCCATCTCTCATTCCAAGCATTAGAATCCAAGAGGAGAAGACATTGCCCTCAAAACATAGTTTGACATAGTCCCGCTGTCATACCCAGTATTCACAACAGTGAACAAACTCTAGAAATGGAATATAAGGAATTGAACACCTGACTCAATTTGGGTCTACATGCCGAAACAACCAGATAGCCTGACTATTTAGCCTAGGCCTCAGGCTTGGCGACAGACGCACGAGAAGCACGCTTCTTAGCCAAACTCTCACTGCGGTGCTCCCGCTGCTCCTTGATGCGAAGAGCCAAGAGTTTCTGGTACTCTGCTGCCTCAGACTTGGCTTTGGCGACGCGTGCCTTCTTGATTGCCACTCTTCGGCGTTTCCTCTGCAAAGTCAAGGGAGTTACAAGCCTCTGGATTTTCGGAGCTTTGCTCCTCTTCTTGCCTGAAAGCACGCATGCGTCCGTCAGTAGTCAGCCCCTCGCAGTCACATCCCCTGGCTCTAAACCAGCAACTGAATGAAGGAAAACACATTAAAATACAACACTCATTTTAAGAGTCAAGACCATACCTGTGGCAGACACAAAGCTGCGGCGATATGTGTTTACGTATTTCCTCACATCGTCCTCCTTGGTGAGATTGAAGAGCTTTCGGATTTTGGTAGCTCTCTTCGGACCCCTCATTCTGGGCTTCTCGATATCAGTGAGTCCAGGCAGGTCATTGTCACCTGCGACAACCATAGCCAGAAGTGATGCATGGTCATCCCTCCAAAAAAATGCATTTTCAACTCAACAAACTCGCATATCCTAATCAAGACCTTGTCTATTAACAACATGGCCCCAATGTACCCACAAACCACCAACCTCCTCAATGCCTTAACACGAACGGAGAAAGGACATTAGCAGTGTCTCCCGGACACGCTCCGTGGACGTTAATCACTAATTCTAACAGAGAAGTTAACTGACCTTGTTTGACAATAACCAGGTTCAAAACCGAGAGGTCTGGGCTAACGATGCATCCCCTCACAGACTTGCGCCTCCGCTCCCCGTTGCGCCTCCCGTACCCCCTGAAGCAAGAGACCCCTGCGACAACAGGCAAGAGTCGTTACAGATGAAAATCATAACCTCGCGGCCGTACTGAGTGCATCAAAGGTACTTCAACGCAACTCATCGCTTTCTGCACAGCGAGGCAGTGACGCGATAAATGATCTACTCAGACATACCAGCTGTGTTTATATCCATACCTCTGTGCATCAAGAGCTGCACACGGCCTTGTGTGAGAACTCCCTGCTTCATAGGGAAACCCTGCTTGTCGCAACCTCCCATAATCTTGAAGACATACCCCTTAAACTCATCTCCCAGCTGGTCACCGCTAACTTCCTGAGCCAGTCTCTTGTCGTAGAATTGACGACTAAACACAAACACCAAAGGAAATCGACGACCGATAAGAGAACTGTCGGGCTAAGTGTGTGTGTGTGTAAAGGCGAAGCAACCTTGATTCCCAACTGCCTATCTGTAAGGGACGATTCGTTTGCAAAATCGTAAACCCTATACCCTAAAAAGAGTGCAAAACGCAGATATAAACAAGAGTGCACGTAAAATCCAAAGCGACAATCCACCGTCTGACTGAAGAGGTCGCAGGGAACCAAGCAACTTACAGCTTGGCGTCGTCATCGATCTCAACCTTCTTTTGGCACCCCGTGGTGGGGTTGGCGATGTTGAGCTGCAGCCAGGAACTGAACTAAATTAAAAAGACAGGAAACTGACCCACAGAGAGCAGTGAATGCGAAGATTGGCATGTGAAGATGGAAAGGAAACAGGGGAGGGCAGAGGGAGCCCCCGTATGCGTGTACCTTCATGGTTGCGGGGATTGGGTGCCCCAAGCACTCAGAGAAGAGCGCGACGGCGAAAGAAGGAAGCGGGCGACCAGCTTCTCCAATTAACCCCCAACACTCTCCCCGAATCCCCGGCCCCTTCCAGGCGAACTAGGGTTTCCAGCACGTCGGTCCCTACCATGTCTTGTCCTTCCACCCACATCCACCCTCCTTACGTTCAGTTCTTGTAAGGCAGTCACACACAACTCCTTCATTCTGGTTGTTCATTCTAATTATCCAAATAGAAACAGACGAAGAAAAGTATTGTTTCTTTCTTACTGTATATGAGAATGATATTCCTTCACACAAAACTCTTTCTTGTTTTGATTCAGGAATGATGTATTTGCATTGAGATTTACTATGAAGTCTAATTAATAATGTTACAAAACAATTACAACATAGTAAATGGTTCTTGACCTCATACAACAACATTTATTTGTAACTTATAGTTTTTTTTTCTGTATTTAATTTAATTTTTTTTCAGATATGAATAATTTTCCATACTGTGTGCTTAACAAAAGAAAAATCCATAATATATATATATATATATAGAGAGAGAGAGAGAGAGAGAATTGTTATCTGGTAAAATAACTAAAAATTATGCCAAAATCACTAAAAACAAATGTCCTTTCACAATGTAAAATTAAATAAATAAATGTTGTCCTTTCATGTATGTTTTCTTTTTACATATGTTGACCTTTCAAAATGCACTTTTCCAAATAAAATAAAATCAAGATTATTTACTCCAAAGATAGTTAAATCAAAAACACCACATTCAATGTAGTTTTTTTTATTGATTTTTTTTAAACTAATTATTTTAGTTATAGAAGTAAATAAGAATTGCTATTACCAAGTATACTAAAAATACAAAATATTTTTATTTGATTTTTTTTATATCATGAAAATTAGTCGGTTTTTGTCTCAATTAGTTAAACTATTACAAAATTTTTATGCTTACTAAAACAAGTTCTTGCTAGTATATGTGTATAATATAAGAATAATTTTGATATGCAATGATAGTATTACTAGGTTTTTAATAATTTTAATTTGATTAAAAAAATTAAACTATATATATATATATATATATATATTTGTTTAAATTATTTTAATTTTATTTGAAATTATATGTTTTAAATAATTTTGCCATAACTTAAACAATAAAAATATATAATATTATAATTCAATTACAAACTATAAAAAAGAAGTAATAAAAATATAAATTTGTAGTCCAATAATAATAACTCTTTAGTCTAAGGATACTAGTAATTAGTCTACTACCAAGGATCTACTTAATTTAGAAATTATTTTTGTATTAGCCAACACAACAACTTTAGTAAGCCATATAATTATATAATATTAGCATTGACTTATAACAACCAAATTATCAACTTGCAAATAAGTAATATCAATTATTTATATACTCATATAACATCTAATTTAAAATTATACATATATGAAATATTTTTTAAAATTAATTTTTATTTATTTATTTATTTCCTTGATCTTAAAATAATTTTTATGAGTTAAACTTGTAATAAATACATCTACAAACATATCTTTAATTTTATAAAAAAATTAAATTAATATTTTTATCATTTATAATTTTACAAAATAATAATTTTTTTTTAATTTGTTTAGTATGAACATAAAATATTGGACTTGTTTTTTCCACAATAAATCTTTGATTTTTACTAAAAATTGTTAATTAATCCAATTATTACTATTTTATTTAATACAAAAAAAATTCTTTGAATTTTTTATTAATCAAGAATATGTTTAAAAAACAAATTACAAAGAAGATAATATATTCTTATAATACTAAAGAAGGAAATAATGTAATTATAAATATATATATATATATATATATATAGTTATAAGATTAAAAATAATTAAGATGATAATTTCCAAATACAAAGATACTAGATAGTCTTGTACTCAAACTAGAGCCTAAGAAAGGTATTGATAAAATTAAAGATGATCTTAGTCTTGCCTCCATGTATGTTAGCTATGAAGAAGGTCTTGTAGAAGCTTTCTAAGAATTACAAGGCTTATGATCTAAGTGTCTAGTTGTAGATTGCTTCCAATATGACTTTTTAAAAATAAAAAACTTATGGCCCAAGTTTTAATAATATGTGGCATATCTATAAAAGTCTAAACATCAAATTTTTGATTAATTTTTTTCTTTGAAGCTTCTTAATAAAGAAACTATCTTTCAAACATAATTCTACTTTTTTTTATGTATATATATATATATATATATATATATATTTTTAATTAATTAATTAATTAACTAATTAATATATTTTTTACATTATTTTTTCTTTTAGGCAACAAGTTTTATTAAGAATAAAAAATTAATTTGTAAAGTTATGAAATCAAAGATCTATTGAATAGTATTAGATTTTACAAAGTTTATTGATATATCCTATTAGACATTGATAATATTCTATAGTATGGAAAGAAGATCACTTAGTTATTTAATCACTATTGAGGTCTTTATAACTATCTTCAAACAACATATTTTGCACTTGATCATGTCAAAGATCCACTTCTAATAGTATTATTCAGCATCTTGAATCTCTTCTAAGATTGTGATGTCTAACATATTTTATCTTTCTATCTATTCAAATGATGTGTGTCTTTTGAGAATCTTCATCAAAATTGTGACATTGTACAAGTTTAGATGAGCTAAATGCTTATATAGCAATTTTATAAATAAAAAATCTTAAATTAAGTCTCTTTGATATTGGTTATCTATTTTTGCAAAGAAATTATACAAATTAATTGATAAACTTATTTCTCCTTAATTCATATCATTATATTGTTAATAGTTGATCAATTAGTCTTGTTATTGTAACAAAGTAACCATATCTTATCACCAACTTTGAATAAAGGTTGTTCTTTTCTAAAAACATGTGCATTAGCTTTTTGTTGTTCTTTAGCTTCATTTAGTTGTATCTTCATTTTAATATAAAATTCTTCTATTTTACTTACTAATATTTTTATTGCTTAAATTTTAAATTTTAAAAAATAAAAGTATTAAATTATAGATAATATATATAATTAGAAAAAATTAAATTTTATTAAATAAAAAAAATATATTATATTATTATTTTGAAAATTTTAATTAATAATAAGAAATTTATCTAATTATATTAGTGAAAGTTGATAAGGCATTGCAAGTGCTACTCCAATAATTAATTAATATAGTTTATTTATTCATCTATTTTAAGATAAAAAATAAAATATAACTTAATTTAAAATTTTAATATATTAAAGAGCTTTTTTTCCAAAATATTAATATAAATTAGAATCCTGAATTACATATAATATCATTTAAAAGTCTATAATATTAATAGACATTGTTAAAGAAAAGTTTGGTTGTTTTTTTACTTAAATTTGTAAAATGTACCATTTTGATTAAATAATCTACCATCAAAAAATAGATTTGTAAGAATTTGAGTTTTCAGGATTAGTAATAAAATTTATAAAAATAAATAATTAAAGTTATTTTGCATTAATTAGATGCTAAAAAATTCTCTTGGATCAATGATACAGAGTCTTTGTATTACAAAAAGTTTCACAAGATTGAATAAATGGTTTAACTTCGTTTTACATTTAAAGCTACCAAAAATCTCTTAAAATAAGATCCAAAGTTTTATTGTACCTAAGACATCTTGTGGTTAGAAAGTCATATTGTGTTTATAATGTATGTAGTTGTATTTGATCTTTTGGAATATATAAATATATTTTATAATAAAATAGGTTTATTTTAGATTCAATTTTTTTAGAGTCATTATAAAACTTATTTTTAACATAATAAAAATCTATTAATATATTTAAAGAAAATTCATCAAAAAAAGTAGTATCAATTAGAATTTTTGACTCAATGGCTCCAAGGTGCAATTTCTTTGGATTCAAAAAACCAATTCATTATTGAACATATGCAACATCTTCTTTAGATACAAGATGAAAATGTCTAAATAAGATATTTGATAAGCATTATTATTTTTTAAGGTAATATATAGTATTGAATAAAAACCTTAATAAAGACATACTCCAATAAGCTTGGTAGTGATTAAAGGTACAAGTTGGCATAAAATATTTAAGATTCTTTTGATTGGTATAAACTGAAATTGGATGAAAATCACCTCTTCAAAAAAAAATTCTAATTTTAGAATTAATTTATAATAGAAAAAAACTTGTCAATTTTAATTTTATATTTAATCTTAATTACTAAAAAAAAATTAAATAAAAGGCATAAAGATTGAGTCTATTATTTGCATTTATTTATAATAGAATTTTACTAAATATAAAAATAAAACAAAAGTTTCTATATAAAATTTATTTTGATAAATTGAGATAATATAAAAATAAGATCTAAGATAAAGCTATTTTTAAGCCTTTAAATTCTATTTTTGTATCTTTATTCTATTCTAAATATATATAAGTAAAATAATAATTTATTTATAAATATCTAATAATAGTTATAGAATATAAAATAACTTTAAGTATACCATACTATCTCATCTATGATAATCTATATATTTTTAAAAACTATTTGCAAATCATTATTTTATATAATATAATCACAAAATTTTACTTAACATGTGTGAAATACACATTTCTCTATCTTAATGTATTATCTTCCATTTCTAAGTTTTTGAAATATAATGCAAACATATTATTTGAGTTCATCCATATTCTTGGAATAGATAAGAATTATGTTTAAACAATACACAACAAAGTTCTATATAACTTTGTATAAATTAATCTTGTGTAAATTAAACTTTTTGCACAATTTTCATTAATATATTCCATCAAAATAAAATTTCATTTTGCAATAAGTTAGATCCAAATGCTAATTTAACTTCTTTTTAAAGATAAATTATATAACTATATGATTAGTCTTTTAGTGACATATTAATAAATATTTTTTCAAAGACATCTCAATATTTCTTATATTACTTTTGAATTCTACTCTAATTTTTATTTAAATAAAAACTTGGTGCTATATAAATAAAAAATAAATCTCATTTTATTCCTTATATAAATTTTTTATCTCTAAAAATTAAAATCATGATATTTTGCTTGTATTTAGACTAATTTATGAAGTGACCTTTGATAATTTTTAATAAATATAATAAATATATAATTTAAATCAAAGAATAGAAAGTATTACTAGATGTGAAGAACATAGAATTATATTAAAGACAATATTAGATACTTAATCTTTTAACATCAATTTAAATAGGTTAGTTTCTTCTATGATATCATTAAATACAATTAATTCTTTGTAAATTATCTCCATTGTAATGGATCAAATTGTCTTTAAAAAGATTAATTTTTATTACAATATAAAATTTGTCTATAAAATATGTTAAGGCTCTAATATCTATAAATACTTAAGCTAAAAAAAAATTAAACTTGAAGTTTTAACAAAAATAAGAAGTTTAAAATAAATCATTGGATTTGATGGTAGTATAAAACATATATATGATGGTTGTAGTCTAAAGGTATTCAATTGCAAGATCTTTAGTACAACTAAATGTCTTTTTTTTTTTTCAAATTTTTTATATTTAAATATGTGCTCTTTTTCCTAAATTCACTTGATTTGATGCAACAATCTTATACCATATAACATATGTTTTTGTAATATTAACATAAGTTTTCATAATGGTACTTAGTTTTTTCTTATAGTCTTAATTGCTTGCTTGAATTAATTTCAATCAAACCATATAAATTTTGACCTTGATGAATAGATTTTTGAAAACTTAGAAGTTATTTTTATTACATGATTATATATTCTTCAACTAAATCTTAGTTCTTGACTCTTTTTAATGATATAATTAAAAACGTTTTAGAAATACAAGACATATGGCTCAAGCATCTATTTGTAGGTTGATTCCAACACAACTTCTTAAAAATAAAAAAATTATGGCATAAGTTCAATAGCCACATGGCATATTTATAAAAATCTAAATATCTAAACTATATTTAGAAAATTTTCTTAAAGCTTTTAAAAGAAGATATAATCTTTTCAATATGTTTTTATATATTTCTACTTATTTCTATTTATTCCTATTTACTTATATAACATTGATATGTATAACAAATTATTTCTTAAAACTTTTTTTTTTTTTTTTTTTTTTTTTTTTTTTTATGGTTATTTTATACAAGTTAAGACTTTGTAGTCTCTATTAAAGTTGAATTGCATGGAATCCAATTCAAATCAATGGTTGGTGCAAAATTTCTCTTAATAAGAATTATTTCTAATAACTTATCAACTTTAATATAAGAAAGATTAATTTTGGAGTCCTAGTAGTATATTAATATTTAACAAGAAGAATTATCACATAATGTTTTATTAAGGTAACAACACATCGTCTTTGAGCTAGAGCTTATTTTATAAAGAAGCTTCAAATTTCTTAGATATTAGAACTACTTATATCTATTAGAATGCAGACTTTTGAATCTTTTAAGTAGTAAGTTTTATCCTCTTTTTTTAGTGACAAATATTGCTAACCTAAATAATTCTATTAATCAAATGTAGTTAGTGTAAAATTTAATGTTAATAATAGTTCTAATTTTTTTTGTGAAACTCTAATATCATTGTATTATTTAAAAACTTATTTTCTTTCTTTTAAAATTGTCTTTTCTATTAGACCAATTTTTTTTATCACAATCTTTATTTTTTATATAATCTTCTACAATAAATTTAAAAAATTAGACGTTTATTTATCTATTTTAATGAATAATATAAATCTATAATATTCAATCTATGAAGTTTCCAACTTTTTGTATTATTATTTTAAAAATCCAAGTAAAATTAATTGATTAATTGATCTTTGTACAAAACAAAAAAAATCTATGTTTTTTAAAAGTAAGAAAAGACATAAAAAGTACCTAAATCAATATTGATTTATTAGTTGCATATATATTTTTATATTTGTGAATAATTTAATACTAATAAAATTATAAATAGATAAGAAATAAGATTTTTTGTTCTAATTTTAAAAATCTAATAATACAAGTATGTGATTGAATTTCTTTATTAGAAAATGTATATAAATAGACATATTTAAGGAAAAATATCATACATGCCCCTAAAATTTAAAAATATATATCAAGAATCATATCGAATCTACCCCTCCTTTTGTGATAATTGCAAATTTGCCCTTCAACTTGATAAGTTATATTCTTCCTGTTTTTTCAGTTCCAACTCGGGCCAAAAGCGCATGCTGCGCAGATTTGGGCCCCACATCTTTTTCACACATCTCGAGCACCGCACGAAATGGACGCCTCCACGAGATTGGTCAAATTCTGCACTGCATTGCCATGAAGCTGGTGTGGAAGATCTGCAGCATCTTCACGGCCGTCGTGGTGGTCTGGATTTTGTTGCTTCTCGCCAAGGATCTGGCTTCCTCGGTGCATCTCATCGTTCCATACATCTCAATGTTTGTGATAATGTCATTAGGGTGTTGTAGGTTGGGTGTACTGAGTTACGGCATGATGGTATTTCGGTTTTGCGTTGAGGAAGAAATCCTACTGCAAAAGGACATTGAGGAGCAAAAGCATTTTTCAAGGAGCGTGGTGTTGTCTTGAGCGCAAACTAAAATGAATCTCTCAATATCTCAGTTCACTTCAACGCCTTGTGACAAGTTCGCCAGTTTCTGTATTTGAACACTCACGCCTGGAGACAAGTTTGTGGACTCAGCGGTTGCCAACTGCAGATTATAATGCATTCACGTAAGGAGTTGATGTTTTTCTGAGTAGAGCCTGGGCGGTCCTTCAGAGCTGAGGTTGCATCGCCGACCATCTCACTGTACGGTGTGTGGATTTGATTATCACAAGTTGGTTTGTTCCGCATCGTTCCAGTTTTCTCTAAACCTGAGCAATTCTTACAGCCCGACCACGGTTAGACTGAATCGTTTATTCAAACCATCGCAACATTGTTTTCGCAGTTCAGCCGACCACAGTTTATTGCATTTCAAGACTGTTTAATCAAATAATTACAAACGAAAAAAAGTTCGAATTTTGATGATAGTACATCTCCAGCAGTGATCCACATTGTCCAGACAGTCTCTATGAGAATGTTTCCTTAATGTTATATGTTTCAACCAAATCATTGCAAGCACACAAGATTTCTAGCAGCGAACTCAACTCATTCCATTCTGCAGTGATAAGCAGACATGCAAGATCAGCATTCACAGAAGCCACGCCAGCAAAATCTTCAAGAGCAAAAAGAACTCAATCACGCCACAAACAGAGGCACCACGCATAGCACGTTCACTTTTTAAAGCCATCGATGAAGCCAGGCAAGAACAAGAAATTCTGACGAAAACGGTAACTTGATTATTGTGAACGTTTCCTAGACGCTTGACAACAAGCTACTACGGTTCAGATACGAGCAAATGGATTACGAACGGACAATTACCAGGCGAGGAGAACAACGTCCCTCTCTGCTATCGCAGAAATCCTACCAAAACAAGGAAATTGATTGCCCACACTCTCTACTTCAAGCCATCGATGGACTTGGTACCACTCACCTTTATATCGCTCACGTTCAAGGTACAACATCACCGAAGACGTCCGGAGGTCGGCGTATATATCGTGAGGTGCTTAAGATGTGAGCAAAAGATGTAGGGCCTAAATCTGCGCCGCATGCACTTTGGGCCCCAATTGCAACTAAAAAAATAGGAAGAAACAGCTTATCAAGTTGAAAGGCAAACTTGCAATTATCTCAAGAGGTAGGGATAAATTTGATATTATCAAGAATACAAGGGTATTCTTCATATTTTGGCAAATTTTTGTGTCATGTATGAAATTTTTTCTATATTTTATTATATTTTATTTTATAATATTGTCATTGTCCAAATCTATGACTTTAGATTTTTATTTATTATTGCTTGAGTTAGATTCAACATCCATTGTTTATTTTTGAATCACTTGTGATAGTAAAATATGTCTTTCAATCTTAATTATAAGGTGGTTTCAATTAAGAATTGTTTAAAAATACTAGCATGAATTTACAAAGTATAATGAACAAGAAAGAAGAATAACAAGTTAAGAAGAACAATCGACTAAATACATTCTAAAACTAAATTCAATTATTTTGTTATATTTTTATTTACTAAATGATATAAATAAAAATAGGAAATTATATATTTATAAAATTATTTTTTATATTTTCTAATAAAATAGAAAAGAAAGTAAATATAAATTATGATAAGAATATTATAATAATTTAAAAATGAAAAATTATGTAATTGAGATTTACTTCACGTATAACTTAGTTATGTATCTAAAAATTTTTAATCTCTCCAAGGCATATAAGTCATAAGTAAGATATTATAAAAGACTAATAAAGCCTTTATCATATCCTCTTAATTATCCCTAAGGTGCTACAACCAATTTTGACATATTCACCTAATTTATTACTATTTCTATGATTTGTTGTTGGTAATTCTAGATTTTTAATAAAATTATTTTTTTTTAGAAAATTTGGCTATACCATGATGTTTAAAAACACCAAATTAACATTATACCCTTAAATAACCTTCGAATCTTGCTCGAATTTACTATAACTATTTCTGAAAGAAAATGTAATATTTTAACAAAAATATTTAATATTTATTTTAAAAATTACTAAAACAATCCATAATATATATATATATATATATATATATATATATATATATATATTTAATATGGTAATAATAAACTAAAACTACTTTACAAAATATTGCACTAAAATTAATTTAAATTAGCCATTTTTTTTCAACATAAATTATTAAAATATAATTTTAATATTATAATTCATCAACCTACTAATTATTATTTATAAATTTATAAAAATAAATTCATACATATATAAGAGACTAGTTCTAACGTTATTTTCATGAATCAAATATAAATTATTATCAATAAGAGAAAACTGCAAAGATACTAAATTTACTAGGATAATGCTTCTAAAAATTCATAAAACTCTTATTTTATGATTTTTTTATTTGATAAGACTCTTGTGACTTATAGAATCATTTTTTATACTAATATATAAATTAAAAATAAAAAATATTTTGATTCAAGTTTTTATCTAAAAAATATTATATTACTATTTAAAATTTTAATAGAGCTCATATCATCATTTTTAAAAAAAATTAAATAAAAATAGTTTTTATTTTTAAATTTAATATACTTTAATTTAATACATTCAATATTAATTCTTTTGTATTATTTAGTTTGATTTTTAATGTTGTAAAGATATTAATCCTAAATCTTGTCAATATAATCTAAAAGGTGTATTTTAAATTTTCAATTCAATTTCAATTTATTATGTGAGTAAATGTTTCAAACATTTTATGTACTCTTTTAAATCTAGTAATTTTAGTTGCAATCTTCAAGAAAATTAGTTTATCCATAAAATTAGAGTTTTACTACTGATTTTTATTTTCTTAAGCAAATCAATTCTTTGTTAATACTTCAACAATAAGGTTTCTATATACAACTTTATAAATAATTTTTAAATATATCTAAAAAGTTTTTAATATATTATTTTTATATATTCTATTAATAAATATATGTAAATTAAATTCTTATTACTTCAAATTTAAAACTCAAATAAAATTAGATTTTTATTTTATATATTTTTATAATCTTTAAATACGAAATTATCACAAATAAAATCATAAATTGCATATGAATAATGATAAAATATTTAATATCATTTAAAATTTTAATAGTAGATTCAAAAAATCTAATCAAAATTTTAATTATACTTTAATTAAACATCATTTTTTTTTGTTGATTCTTTTTAAAATCTCAAAATAAGTTATATTCATATGAAAATTTTAATGAAATAAAATTATTAAAAATTATTAATTATAATTAATTTAAGATAGATGATCCATTTGATTTATACTTGGAGTAAGATGAATTTAACTACTTTATTTGTTTTTATGCTCATAATATAAATGAGCCTAAATAAAAATTAATTTAAAAATTAAATAAAATTTTAAATATAATAATTATTTTATTTATAATTTTAATCCAATTAAAATATCAATATAAATAATATATATATTTTAAGTAATTATATAAAATTTATAAATAAACTCAATATATATATTATCAAATATCTCAAATGAATAGCTTATTATGATTTCTATTTATAAATCATATTTATAAAGCACCCACAAGTTTCACTCAATAAGATTAGAAAAGATCTCATATTGATGGAGTATTAGTGAGACTATCATTGAAAATCTTATTAGCATCAAATTCTTCATGTCCATTGAAACAAACTAATCTTCTTGGTATAAGTTGAATTCAGATTTTCACAAGTGAATCTACATATCTAAGTACAATATTAGCACCAAGTTTAGGTCAATCAAAGTCTTTGATTCTAGTTTTTTTCAAATACTAGCAGTAGTAGGATATCTACAATTTATGCTTAGACAATGAATTCCAAAAACGATGATGTTATTAGAAGAGCTTTGATTCTAAAATTGACTTGTTTAATAGGAGATTCAAGATTATTCTTATCAACAATATGTCCAATATTATATCATAGCAAACATATTTTTGAAATACCAAGCAGCAAAGGTTATTTTTCTTGCTCTTTTTACACAATTCAAACCTACTTTTGTAATCTCTATTTGTCATTGACATATATTTATTATAATTGTTATTTAGATAATATGAATAAGTAAAAGAAAATAAAAATAGATTAATTTCATAATATCTTCTAAGAAAACTTCCTTGAAGCTTTATAAACTCTACTTTGACTTAACATGTATTTGTAGTTGATTGGTAGGTTAGAAACTTGGTCAACAAGATCACCACATATCACATATATTGATAACTTGCGAAATAAACTAACTATGTAGCTCCCATGTAGAAAACTTGCCTTGCAAGTTAAGATATGTGTTGTGCAAAGTCAATATATTTTGGAGGTCCTATAGAACATCTCTACATAGCTCTTACATAGTTAATATATATAGATGCAAGAGTGAAGCCTTCTTCACTCTTGTAAACTCCTTTATTGCTTATAGTCTAATTTCAAGAGTCTCTAGTTTCCTTGTCTTTTAGTAATAGTCATTTTAGTTTCTTTTATAATATATATACTTTCCTATTTCTATTTTGCCATACTTCTTTGAGAAAGTCTGACTTGTTTATTTTCTTTCATTGAGTGTTTATCCTTGATACTATTGTTCAAATTAAATTAACTATTTTTGATAAATCTATATTCATCATTCTTATGATTTTGTCTATACTTAAAGATATCAATTTTAAAGAATTAAAATATCAATACATTCTTATGTTATTCAAAAAAGACTAGATAAATATTGAAATATGGTATAATATTAAATTCAAATGATAACTGTCAAAATCAAGAAGACCTAAAAGTTCTGAAAGTCATTAATGTCTTTTGAAAGGATATGTAAGGCATGGATAAGAGTGAAGAAGGCTCTACTCTTATCTCTATATATACTCTTCAATTATGAGCTATGTAGTGACATCCAATAAGACTTCCAATATGTATCTTATTAATAAGACACATTATCAAGGACATGAACTAAAAGATGATGCATAAACCAATGAAATCCATGTCAAAGAAAGAATGACAAAATAAAAATAAAGAAGTACATATATTAAAAAAAACTGAAATGGCTTATTGTCAAGGACTGAAACATGATAAGGACAAATAAACAAGTGAGACTTCTTTCAATGAAAGTTGACAAAATAGAAATAACTTGATATGTATATTAAGAAAGAAATTGGAATGGCTATTGCCAAAAGCCAAGAAAACTAGAGACCCTTGAAACTAGACTGGAAGCAAGAAAGAAGTTGATAAGAGTGAAGAAGGCTTTATTCTTGTCTCTATATATACTATCTTACTAGGGGCTACGTGGCAATGTTCTATAGGACCTCTAATATGTGTTGACTTTGTACGACACATGCCTTGACTTACAAGACAAGTTTTTTTACATGTAGGCCACATAGTTAGCTTGGTCTTCAAACTAACAACATGTGTGGCACAAGGCCAACTTGTTGACTATGTTTCTAATCCAAAAATTCAATGAAAGATACCTATAAAGTCAAAGCAGCATCTGTAAAGCTTCTAAGAAGCTTGCATATCAAATACTATAGAATTAATTTATTTTTATCTACTTCTACTTACTTCTACCTATTTATACATGTAATTACTGGCTTACATGCATATGTCCATGACATTACCACTCCTTCTAGGGACGAGTTCTACAACGAGCAGTAATCATATATTAAGGAAATCTATGATGCAACGAATTGTATTCGCCACATACTCTGATCTTTGTTCTCTTCGAAGATGAATGATAGGGCCTCTCAACCATCGATAATGTCCCATACTAGGGTGGAAAGACCACCTAGTTATCAGATCATTGTTGATGCCTTCATAACTTTCTTCAAATAAAATATTTGAAAAACAGTCTGGAATTATTCATACCTCTAATGAAATTATCAAACATTGGGAGTCTCTTCTAAGGTCATGATATCAAACACGTTGTATTTTGCCATCAATTCGAGAAAAAATATGTTGTTCTTGAAGCTCTTCATCTTGATTGCATCGTCTTGAAGGTTGTCACAATCACAATGTTTCGTCCGACAAGTCAAAAAATGAAGGCTCTTGAGTTGAATCCACTGGTTGTTGGTTCTCCATCTCTTGAGCGTCACAACTGCAAAGAAGCTATAAACAAAGATTGAAAGTAGAATGTTATCTTGCCCAGATCTTGTTTCTTTTATAAAGAAGGTTTTCATCTTGATTTTGATGGATGTCATTGATGAAAAGCATCCATCGCCTTTGCTGCATTTGCAAGATTCTTTATTCGCTCCCATGTGCATTCACTAATATCATATCTGTATCAATGAACAAGATATTCCAATTTATATTGGAGTCGTCTTGAATCTAAGACTTCTTCCACTTCAAACTCTTCATTATTGTCCACTTCTATAGGAGGAGGTGGAGCTTGTCTTCTTTTTGATATGTCCATTGTCTTGTATGATTCAAGGAGAGACACGTGAAATACTAGATGGATTTTTATTGACTTTTGTAGGTGTAAATGATATGCAACTGGATTGATTTGTGTAGAAATAGAAAATGGTCCAAGTCTTCGATAGTCCAATTTGTCACAAGTATGAGTGGTCTTGATATTGTGACGAAGTAACCATACCTTATCACCTGCATAGAATGGTAGTTTTTTCTTTTGATAGACATCTATATTGATCTTTTGTTGTTCTTGAGCTTCTTTTAACTACGCTTTTATTGTTGCATGTAGCTTTGATAAATGATTTGCCAAATCTTTCACCGTAAGATTATCAGCTTTTAAAAAGTCAAAAGTATCAAGTTGTAGATGATAACCATAATTGGAAAAGAAAGATGTTTTTTTTATAGAAGAATGTATTCTGTTATTGTAAGCAAACTCTGCCAATGGCAAAAGAGTTGTCCAATCATCTTGTTGGTAGTTAATGGTACATCTTAAATACTGCTCTAAAACTTGATTAATACGCTTCGTTTGTCTATCAGTTTGAAGTTGGGATGCCGAAGATAGTTTTATATCCACTTTTAAAAACTTGAAAAGAATCTACCAAATTCTTGATACAAATTGAGTTTTCTTATTCAATATAATATCTTTGGATAATCCATGATAGCAATAGATGTTGTTAAGAAATAGCTTAGCTATTTCTTTACATATAATAGATTTTGTACATGGTACAAAATATGCCATCTTGGTAAAACGATCTACTATCACAAATATAGAGTCATAAGAACCTAAGATTGGAAGATCCATGATGAAATTCATAGAAATTGAAGACCATGGTTGTTTTGGAATGGGTAATGGCTGAAGAAGTCCATTAGGTCGATGACGAGGAGTTTTTGATCTCGAGTAAACATCATAAGATTGTACAAAATCTTTCATTGCTTTCTACATTTGGAGCCACCAAAAGTCCATGGATATTAGCTCCAAAGTTTTATTGTACCTAAAATGTCCTACTATTGCAAAGTCATGACGAGCTTGAAGAATACGTAATCAAGCTTCATCTTTTAGAATATATAGGTGTCCTTCAAAATATAGTAGTTTCTTCTTCAATTCAAACTTGGAAGTATCATAAGACTTTGAAGGATTTTCCTTAATATCATTAACAAGAGGATCAGAAGACATACTTGACTGAACTTGCTTAATGAATGTTGAATCAACAGTTAGTATTGATTTCATTACTCGAAGATGAAGATGCTCTAGTTTTAAGAGAATTGTTCATTATTGATCAAATGCAGCATCTCCTTCCTTAGGTGCAAGGTAAGGTCATCTAGAAATTGCATTTGACAAATCTTATTATTTTTTTAGTCAATAAGTGATCTTGAATTCAAATCTTAACAAAGACATACTCAAACGAGCTTAGCGATGATTCAAAATATGTACTGACATAAAATATTCAAGGTTCTTGTGATCCGTATATATTGTGACTGGGTAGAAGTACCTTCTAGATAATAGTACCATTCTTGAAATGAATCCACAATTATAAAAAGTTCTTTGTCGTGGATCTTGTAGTTGATCTTGGCTGCTGAAATTCTTTTGGAATGAGAAGCTATTAGATGAAGTTTATTATTTATTCCCATTTATGACAATACAGCACCCAAAGCGAAGTTTGATGCGTCTGTTTCCATAAAAATTGACTTAGAAAAATTGACGCTATATACGATTGGTGTAGAAACAAAAATTATCTTCAAAGCTTCAAATGCTACTTCTGCTTCTTGATTCCATTGAAGTTTGTCTTTGCAAGTCAAACATATAAGTGGACTTATAAGATGAGAGAAATCTTTGATGAAGTTTCAATAATAGTTGACAAATCTCAAAAAGTATTGGACATCTCTTGCCGTTTTTGGGATCTTCCAATCTATAATAGTTTGAACTTTTTTAGGATCCATCATAAGTCCATCATTTGAAATGATGTATCCTAAAAAATTGACTTGAGTAGTGTGAAATACACACTTTTCTATCTTGGCATAGAGTCCCGCATCTCTTAGTTTTTGTAATACTTAGCGAACATGAAGTTCATATTCTTTTGAGTTTTTAAAATAGATTAAGATATCATCTAGGTAATAGACAATAAAATCAACTAAAAACTCCCGAAAGTCATCATTCATTAGATGTTAGAATGCTGCTGGTGTATTTGTAAGTCCAAAAGATATGAGATTTGTGATTGCTCGTTTTACTTATTCTAAATTAATCTAATGGAAATAAACCTGTATAGGGAGATTTGAACATGGGAAATGACTACTTGCTTAAGCGTTCATGTTAGGATCATACAATCAATTACCTCCTGAATGTATTGTCTCTATTTCTAATATCTGAACATACAAGGAAACTATAATCTCCTCCTTCACCTTATTGGTCTCTTCCTTACAACAATTCAGTCATATCAATAACTACTATTTCTACCAATATATTCACCCTCATAATCTCCAACTGTAATGCTGTGCCGTCACAGCTTTCAGCACACAATTACCCTCATTCCAATCACTGGAATTCTTCACACAGAATTGCCATTCACATTACGATGTTTCACACAAACACAGACTCATTCTCTCTGCTGAACTACAATCAGATTTCAGCATTCAATCTTTCTTCTTTTCAAATAATACCAATCACATTTCCATTCCATAATTCACTTCACAATATTCTGAAACTTTCAATCCTCTTATTCAAAGAAAATAACAAACAGAAGAAAAGAGGTAGCACCAAGCTTACCTCGGCTCACAACTATGACAATGATGGCACCTTAATTAACTTCTACAACTCTTATATACTTTTCCATGATTCTGCAGATTCTAACCGTAATTTTGTAATTAATCGCTTTTAAGAACTAAATCACTCATTCGTCCTTTTGAATTTCATATTATATGGACTATTAATATATTTTATCAATATCTTTCAATTCTTTGGGTCTGCTCAGATATCACCTTTTTGCTTGCCTCTAATTCCTGTTTACCATTGCCCTCTATGTCCAATGGTCGTACCATGTAATATATTTGTGAAATGTACTTCAATAGAGCATTTTTAAGATGTATGTCTTATGATAGTCGGCCTTGTAGAAATGCTAACTGATTGATATCTAACAACGTTGAGACTTCATTCTCTTCCTCCACCACCAAATGAATCGGATCCGATTTCGGTGCCATTGGACGACTGGATTCTCCAATTTCATATATTACCTCTATTGTATTGACATTCTGTGCCAATGAATTCCATTCTCGCTACGGAGGTACTGGCACTGGTTCAGAACTTCCCTCTACTGGCAATGTTTGTCGCAATGTGTACGCAATCACAGCATACACATAATTGGAACATAGCAACACTGTAAACTTCCCTATTTTGTGCTTGGGTCCCATTTTCGCATGAATATGGGTTGCTACATAAGCTGCCCAATTGAATACTATCCCTTCAAACGTCCCTACCGCTGCAAACATTAATCATCTTGACATATATGTGTTGTGTCAATACAATCCTAGAAGCCTCAATACAAAGCGCAACCATTCCATGAGCTCTGGTGTAATTGTCTCAGTCGTTTGTCAATCTTGGTTCTTCTCAAACGATGACATGCCACCTTTGAAATAACTTCCCAGTCAAAAGTCACTAGACTCCTCAACACCCACCGCAATCTCTCCAACTGGAAGAAATAATACTTTTTCGAAGATCTTCTCATCAATACTGATAACGCGTCCTTGTACTACACTTGATCCATCCTGTGGGTCATAGTTTACGATGTATTCTTCCACTAATGCCACATTAATTGAAGGCAAACTACTTGACCTTCGTAAAAATTGAAACATTTGTACGTTTTCAAAATCTCGTATTCTCTTTAGCGTCTAGCAAATCTCCAGCTTCATAGGCTCCATATTGGTAACAATTACTATGGATGGTAGTCCTAATTTGCATTTAGCTTTCACATTTCAGCCACTTTCCTCTCTGTCCGTAGCTCTCTTCGCACTCTCAATTGTCATGACGCACACTTTTTGAAGCTTTAACCGTCAATACTATGCTCCACTACTCCGAAACACCCAAAATTGTAACACCAAAAAGAAACAATAACAGAATGCGACACCTGAGAATGATCGTACATGGGTGCCCCACTCCTATTCTTTTACCTAGTGGTGATAACGACAACATACTACCCCTATTGTCCGTTTCTCATCTCCGTCCCATCTGACGCAATAGTAAGTACTAACTATCCTTTCAGCTGCCTCTGCATCCTAACGCACTTAATTAGGTCTATCCTAAGTACATTCGACGTGACCTCCTCCAGAAATTAAAAACCCGTCCCGAGTTTTATGTATGATATAACCATAATCAATTCCCGTTAATGCAGGTACTGAATCAATGACCCATGAAATCCTCCAATTGAACAGACCCATTGAAAAACCCTTCAATCACACAATATGGCCTATGCTAACGAACTTAAAATTTGCTTGGAAAATGATTAAACCTGCTATCATACAACAATACCAAATCATTGGGCATAAAACTCTTCGAACGCAGTTTACTATCATAGTAACTCTTCCACCGTTTTTGAGTTGCTTCCATGTTAAAAAGAGCTGTAGCCCATATTTCATCCAATTTGTCTAACTTTGCCAACTGATATTAGAGTGATTCCTTATCTCCAAAACATTCATTCAACGTAATGCACAAACTGTGAACTTCCAATTCAATTGGTAATATTGCTTCTTGCCCGTACACCAATTGGAATGGTGTGGAATTGGTAGTCACTTTATATGCAGTACAATATGCCCACAATGCTCCAAACAATTTAGTATCCCAATTCGTTCTCGCGCTCAAAATTATTTTGGTTAAAATCTTACATAGAATACCATTGGTCTTTTTCGTCTGCCCATTGGCCCGAGGATGATATGGTGTTGTTTTCCTGTGCTTGATTTTGTATGTGTTTGTCAAGGCTGCTATGGTAGCATTTATGAAATGGGTGCCGCGATCGCTAACCAATTTTGACTTCAATGCTTCAAAGGCCACGGTACACTCCATGGTTTAGATGGGACTAGTCCTATCTAATGGAAGTTTCTTTAGTAAGTTCGTAAAAGGTTAACAAATAACTACAAATGTATGAATAAATTGTCGATAATAACTGACATGGCTGACGAACCCTCGAACACTGGAGACCGTCTCTGGTCTAGGCAAGTTCATGATATGTGTCACTTTGTCTAGATCCGTAGCGATACCATGGCTAGAGACGATATGTCTCAATAATCTTCTTAATGGAACACCGAATTGATACTTATCTGAGTTCAACGATATCACAAACTTAGCGCACTGAGTCAAGTATTTGTCGAGACAATTAAGATGATCTTATTTTGTATTGAATGCACAGAAGTCATCTAAAAAGATCTCAATAAATAGCCAGAGATAGTCTTGGAAGGCCTGAGTCATCTTTCTCTAAAATATGGCTGGGGCGTTACATAATCCAAAAGGCATCACGCGATAAGTGAATGTGCTTCAATTTGTAGTAAAGGTGGTCCTTATCTGATCTTCCATTATAATTTGAACGTGATTATACCCAAAAAATCCATCTAGGAACGAATAATATTTATGACCTACTACATCGTCCAATATACTATCCGTGAAGGGCAATGGAAAGTAATCTTTCTTGGTGGCCGCATTAAGTTTTCAGAAATCCTGACAAATTTGGATTTTTCCATTCTTTTTCGGCACCATCACGATTGGAGAAACCCACTCACTATTTGAGACTGGGTAAATAAAACCAACTACAAGAAGCTTGTCCAATTTCTCCTTCACCATGAGAAAATATTTAAGATTAAGGCAATGTTGCCTCTGCCGTACCGGTTTAGCGTTCTCCTCTAAAATGATACAATGCTCACAGACTTCAACGGGAATATTTTTTAAATCATCATAAGTTCAAGCAAAAGTGGATTTATGATGCAAGAAAAATTTGGTCCAGCAGGTCAACTTTTGTTTCTTAATACCTTCGTAGATCTTAATTGTCCAAAGTTTTGCTATGGTGACCAAATTGATAGTTTGACATAAAGGTGCAACGGTGATGTTTTATTTCAATTTCTATACTGGTTTAAAGTCAGTCGGTAAGTTCGACATGTACGAAGTACTGAATCCTGTATCCAAGGTACTAACATGGTGCACATCATACTTAGTCATCCAATCACTGTTAACATAATTTGAGTTTTTTGAGTCCGCCAGGTATATCAAGTACTCCCTCGGACCTCCATATTGGTACATCACTCCAGGGTGTAGTGCTGCCTCCATGGGCGCCTCCGTAATTGGTGCTACTTCGTCGTCATCAGAGCTAAACTCATGGTTCTACGATAATTCAAATGCTGATAATTGAGACTCCCCGTGATAGTATACTGGGTACATTTGTAACACCATTTTATTTCCGCCCTTGCCAATTATCAAAGTACTCCGATTCCAATCGTTCTTGGTCTTTGCTTGATAAAGCTAGGGTCGTCCCAATAATATTGGATACGATAAAATTAAACATTGTAACCAAAAGACGATATAGTTGATTTCATATGCAATATTGGTAATCATAGTTTGAACAGTCCGTAATATACCCATTGGTTTAACCCGACTATGACTCTTCCATCCATAATACCAATGTCGTGGGTACTAAGTGTTCCAAATCTAAAGCATCCATTGTATCAACGTTCATTAAATTGACGCTGGAACCACCATCCACCTGAATACCTGAGATCATAATACCCTCAATCAAAACATCGATGGTTGGTGCACGTGAGTCACGGTTCAAACTAACTTCACAAACTTCTTTATTATGGTACCTATGTTGTATTAACGATGAATTCAATATAGAACAGTATTGTGGTGCGACTGCTAGAAGTTGCTTCATAGAAATAGAAGGTCGAATAGCATCCAGATCCTTGAAAATATCATAGGATTCCATATTTAGGGTAATTCTCAATGCTTTCTTTCTTTTCATTGGTTTGAATTTAACTCCGTGAGGTAAGATATTCTTCCACCCTAGACTCAGAATTGGAACAATAGCTTGGGTTTCTTTGAAATTCCCGCCTCCGAGAAGATCTTTCAACGGATAGGACATTTCTTAGTACTGCGTAGAGATCGAAACTGCTTGGAATGGAATCGAAGCCTCCGTAATTGAGACCTCATTGGATTGTGCCACTGAATCAGGCCTCATACTGGATACGAAGCTCGTAACAAGACCTGGATTAGATGGTCCCCTAATTGGATCAAATTGGTCTTTCACATCGAGATTACTGTGGTTGTTCGTTTTACTTATTCTGGAAGAAACCTCCCAAAATAAACCCGTATAGGGAGATTCGAACATGGAGAATAACTAATTGCTTAAGCGTTCACTTTAGGGTCACACAATCAATTACCTCCTGAATGTATCATCTCTATTTCCAATATCTGAGCACACAAAGAAACTATAATCTCTTCCTTCACCTTATCGATCTCTTCCTTACAACAATTCAGTCATACCAATAACTGCTATTTCCACCAATATATTCACCTTCATAATCTCCAATTGTAATACTGTGCCCCCACAGCTTTCAGCACACAATTACCTTCATTCCAATCATTACAATTCTTCATACAGAACTGCCATTCACATTAAGGTGTTTAACACAAATATAGATTCATTCTCTTTACTGAACTACAATTAGATTTCAGCATTCAATCTTTTTTTTTTTCAAATAATACCAATCACATTTCCATTCCATAATTCACTTCACAATATTCAGAAATTCTCAATCTTCTTATTCAAAGAAAATAACAAACAAAAGAAAAGAGGTAGCACCAAGCTTACCCCGGCTGACACTATCACAGCAATAACATCTTAATTAACTTCTACAACTCCTATATACTTTCCCTTGATTCTCCAAATTCTAACCGTAATTTTGTAATTAATCCCTTTTAAGAACTAAATCACTCATCTGTCTTCCTGAATTTTCTATTATATGGATTATTAATATATTTTATCAATATCTTTCAAAAACGAATTAATTTCTATTCTACATAGCCCCATTCTTATCTGTGCAGCATCCTCGCAAACACTCAATTGATACCTAACTAATAACTACTTTATAAATCTCAACGAAGTTACTAGTTCCTCTGGCCCACCTAATTAATCATTTGTTGCATTATCGAATGTAAGTTCGACCAAATCTGATTCGAATTACAAATCTTCTTCTTCTTCCTCCAATCCATCGACTCCTTCCTCAACTGGTTTGATAGATCTTCATTATACTCATCTAGTACATGGACTTGAGCTTCCAATTTCAAGATCTGGACATCTCGAAGTTCCAATTGTTATTGCTGCTGACTCATCCATGTTGGAATATCTTCAATCAATATTTGTGACTGGCTCCTCACTGTTAACTCTTAACTAGAACTACTACTCTCAAAAACACAAGAAATACAAAAGAATGGCACTCCAACCAACCCAAAATAATACCACAAAATGACTTTAACTGGTGCCCCACTCTTATTCTTTTACTACTTGGTGATAATGACAATATGTTACTCATACTGTCTGTGAAAGGTAAAGGAAAGTAAACTTTCTTGGTGGCCAAATTAAGTTTCTTGAAATCCTGATATATCTTGATTTCTCTACTCTTCTTTGGTACCATCATGATTGACGACATCCATGTACTATACAGAACAGGATAAATAAAACCCACGTCAAGAAGTTTATCTAATTTCTCTTTCACTAAAAGAGAATATTTTGGATTAAGTTGATGTTGTCTTTGATGAACTGATATAACACCCTCCTCCAGAATAATCTGGTGCTCACACACGTTGGCTGGAATCCCTTTCAAATCCACATACGACCATGCAAAGGCAGATTTGTGACGGACAAAAAACTATTTTCAAGCATCCAATTCTGTACCGATAATACCGACATATATTTTAATTAGCTGTGGCGTTTCGTTGGTGCCCAGGTTTATAGATTGACACACAGAATCTTCAACAACCTCTGATTTAATTGTCTTCTCCTGATCTAAATATCTTGTATTATCTGACATATGGGAACCACTCAAATCTGGTTCCAATGTACTGACTCTATTGACTGCAGAATTATTCATCCATTCGACAATAGCATGATCTAAGTTAGTCGCATCCTCCTAATGTAGTAAATATTTGCTAAGACTTTCACATTGGTAGACTCCTGCCTTTACTGTTGAAGTGTTTTGTCCTACTCAAAATTGCACTGAATCTATAGCATTGTCATCTACCTCAATCAATTGACTCTCGTTATCCGATGTAAATTTTGATTCTAGCAATTGAGATTCTCCATGATATTGTACCGGGTACATCTGTAGAACAATTTGGTCATGGCCTTTTCCAATTGTCAATGTACCTCGGCTCCAATCGTTCTTAGCTTTGGCTTGATAAAACCAAGGTTTGCTCAATAAAATGGGATACGATAATGTAGAATTCTGTAATCGAAATATAATATAGTCAATTTTATATGTCAATCCCATGATTACAGTGGCAATATTGCATAAGATTTCCATTGGCTTTACTCGACTATGATCTGCCATTTGCAAGACCAATGTCATAGGTAGCAATTGCTTTAGATCCAAGTTCTCTATTGTATCTGCTTTCATTAAATTCACATTGGAGCCACCATCAACTTGTACCTCTGGAATTAAAATGCCATCAATTGATACATCGATTGTTGGTGCTCCCAGATCTGGATTTAAGCTAATTTCATGAATTTTTTTAGTGTGAGATCTTCGTCGTATTAACGCTGAATTCAATGTAGATCGACATTCCGGTGCTTCAGCCAAAAGTTGCTTCATTGTAATTGAAGGCTGAATAACATCCAAATCCTTCAAAATGTTGTAGAATTCCATATTGAGAGTAATTCTCAATGCTCTTTTGCATTTCATTGGTTTCGATTTTATTCCATTTGGTAGCAATTTCTTCTTGGAGATTGAAATTACCGCTAATAACTTCATCAACTTTTCTATCACTAAAGGTTCCTTTAATGTGTAAGATCTTTTATTGGATTGTATAAGTATTAGTACTTGGTCAGTTGGGATCGATCTTGATGGTCTCGACAAATTGGCACGTGGAACCGAATTGAATTTCTTAGTCTGTTGAGGTCTCATTATTGGGATACGTTCCAATACTGATATGGGTTCGTTTAGCTTCATGGATGGTGCTACTTGCTCTCATTTAATTGGTTCATCCAGGTCCTGAATTAGATTCTTATCTTTTTGTTGGCCTCTGGTAAGCACTGCATTCACCATCTCGACACGATGTACTGGTGAGTCTCGTTGAAGAAGGCCTTTGTCCTCCACCGATTGGCTTGTTTGTATTTGCTGATCCTGGTTATTATAAATAAGGGATGCATTACACTATTGATAAGTGTGACCAAACTGCTTACAATTTCCACATATTCGAGCATAGTCATCACTGGCCCTTGGATTTAGGACATTCATTTGCATAATGTCCAATTTGTCTGCAACAATAGCAATCAAGTGGTCTCGTGCCAACTCCTTCAGGGATAATGGGTGTCTCTACTGGTATATAACGGCTAGGTCTGTTCTATGTTAGATGAGTAAAGGATCTTGGTTGACCTATTGTTACTATAGATTCTGGCATTGGCTTCGTCATGGATGGATATTGATGATATCTTGCTTGGTTCATCGCCAATCTGTGAGTATTGGATACACCTTTTTGGTGAAATTCAGAGTTTAGGAAACTAGAATAATTCTTGTTTTGTTTATTCACTCGATTTCCATTCCAACCAAACCTATTATTCGTTTGTACTTGATTGACATCCCATGAAGTTGGTTGAGTCATTATCTGGTTATTCAGGTTTTGTTGCTTCCGTAAATTCCAACAGTTGGTGGTAATATGCTTGCCCCAGCAAAAGGTACATTGTACAGTCAATTGGGTGGTGAAGGACATTCTGTTACTAAATGACCTTGCCCCTTACAATTACTGCACCAGACATTGGGACGCATATTAGTTGATTTATGCTTTTTTTCTTTATCTTTGGCCAGATTCACAACCAATTCATTCATTTTTTTTGTCAATATTAACAGCAATGACTCATTGGGATCTCTTGATACTAATGCATTTGACAATTCTTTTGTAGGTATTGGGTTCTCATATGCGAAATAAGACGCATACGAATGTGATGATGATGGTGGTACAACTTGCAATGGAACGACTTCTACTATTCCCTGTGGAATTGTACCATATTCATTCTTTCCCAGATAACTTCTTGATGCGTCATTCCAAGTTGTCATTTGATAACCTCTTTGAGATGGAATCATCTTGGCTCCAACTATTAAGTTCTGGTCATAGTGACATTCCTCCCATACTTTCGCTCGCTCAAGAGATGATGCAATGGTGGCTGATTGGGCCTCCTTTACAAACATCTTCAATTCTGGTGGGTGTAGTCTATTAACCAATATAGACAACACAAACGATTCCAGTATTTGGTTATTTGGCCATTTTTGAAGTATATTTGCTACACGACCATAATATGATTGTACTGCTTCCCTTGGTACCATTCTGCTAGTCATTAATTTTTCTCTAAGACGTTCTTCAAAACCAATTGGTCAAAAATGGGCTAAAAATATATTTTTCAATGCCTCCCAATTGATAAATTGTCTCACAGGTTGGCAGTTGTACTATTCAAACACTGTGTCTTTCAATGTTACTGGCAGCTATCTCAGCCAAATGTCTTTTGTTCTTCTATTATTGGATACAAATGTCGTCAAGAATTGAGAAAAATATTGATCTGGATCCGGACTAGGTAAACTCGAAAAAGTAGGTAATGGCGCGACGCTAGTCAATTGATCACCTACTACACCCATTTGAACTACAATCAAAACTGTTGGTCCTCCGAACGTCATTAAAGATGCCGGTGTTCAGCTCAATTCCTTATTAAAACAAAAACTGTCTCCCACAAAAGTCTTTTTCGGACTTCCAAGCCTTCCCGATTCACTATTATTATCCCCAGATATTTTTACTGGTTGAATATGAGGTGAAAATGATAGGTTTTGATATACTTTGAATTGGTCTTTATTGGCAAGTAATTTATGCCAATCTTCAGAACCAGTCTTGTTAAAATTGGACGTATCTTCAATTGAAAAAATATCCAATGGGGTACCTATTTCCTCTGTGCCTTCCTTGCTTTTCATTAACGGCTTCGAGAGGTATGCTGGACTATTAGCAGCGCTCCTCGTGAGTGCTCTTAGTAATTTCTTTAATGGTATATACTTCTAAAATATTAGAGGTCGATCATCTTCTGGGTACGATCAAATATGTTGACAAGCATGCAACCACAGCTTAATCCAACTTTATCGATGTTTTTTTTTTAATTTGTAATCTCACTCATTACGCAATAAATTTCTTGCTTGCGATTGCTCTATTCTTTCCTTTGATTGCTTTATTCTCTTTGCTGTTAAATTCTCATTTTCTTAATAACCATACTCTTTCATTATTTCTACTGAATTTGCTTCTTAATCTCCTTTACTGCTTCAACAGTTAATTCCTAACACTCAATTATGTTATCAATCTCCGATAGCGGTGCCAAAATGTGGTTTTTATTTTACTTATTTTGGAAGAAATCTCCCAGAATAAACCCATATAGGGAGATTTGAACATGAAAAATGACTAGTTGCTTAAGCGTTCACTTTAGGGTCACACAATCAATTACCTCCTGAATGTATTGTCTCTATTTCTAATATCTGAACACACAAGGAAACTATAATCTCCTCCTTCATCTTATCGATCTCTTCTTTACAGCAATTCAGTAAAATCAATAACTGCTATTTCCACCAATATATTCACCCTCATAATCTCCAATTGTAATACTGGGCCCTCACAGCTTTCAGCACATAATTACCCTTATTCCAATCACTGGAATTCTTCACACAAAACTGCCATTCACATTACGGTGTTTCACATAAATACAGACTCATTCTCTCTGCTGAACTACAATCAGATTTCAGCATTGAATCTTTCTTCTTTTCAAATAATACCAATCATATTTCCATTCCATAATTCACTTCACAATATTCAAAAACTTTCAATCCTCTTATTCAAAGAAAATAACAAATAAAAGAAAAGAGGTAGCACCAAGCTTACCCCGGCTCACAACTATCACAGTGATGGCACCTTAATTAACTTCTACAACTCCTATATACTTTCTCCTGATTCTCCACATTCTAACTATAATTCTGTAATTAACCACTTTTAAGAACTAAATCACTCATCTGTTCTCCTGAATTTCTTATTATATAGACTATTAATATATTTTATCAATGTCTTTCAAAAACGAATTAATATCTATTCTACAATTATCCAAATATTGAATTGGTCCTTTTCTCTTTTGCTGACTCTGGGTAAGAACGGTTTGGACACATTCCATCCAATTTACTGGAGAATCTTGAGGACCTCAATTTATCTCCTCAATATTTCCTAGGCTTTGGATTTGCTGATCCTGATTATTGAAATTGAATAGAGCATTACATTGCTGATACATATGCTTCTACTGCTTGCAATTTCTACAAACTGGTGCATAATCATCACTGGCTCTGGAATTGAGACATTCATTGGCATAATGACCAATCTATCTGCAATGGAAACAACAAAGTGGTCTTCTTGCACTCCCATCAGGCATATTGGGTGCCTCCACTGGTATATACCTACTAGGCTTGTTTCATGTAGGATTAAAAAATGATCCTGGTTGTCCCGTTGGTACTGAGAGAACTTGGTTTAATGACGTCGGTGGAGCATATTGCTGATACCTCTGTTGCTCCTTACCGTAGTTTTGAGGGTTCGATGCAAACTCCTGATTAAAATTGGAACTTTGAAAGTTATTGAATGCTCAATTTTATCGATTAAATCGATTTCTATTCCATCCAAACGTATTTTTTGTTTGTACTTGATTGACGTCTCATTGGGTTGGTGGGATCATGGTCTGATTACTAAATTATTGTTGTTGTCTTTGCCAATTCCAACAATTTGCTATTAGGTGCTTTCCTCTACAAAATGTACAGTGATCCATTATTTGTGAGGATGATGGATATTGTGTTATAGAATGATCATGGCCCTCACAATTACTGCACCATACATTGGTCCTAGTATTGGTAGGCTTTTGCCTATTCTCCTTATCTTTGGCCATATTGATGGCCATTTCTTCCATTTTCTTCATCAAATTCAATAACAAGGTTTCATTGGAATCTTTTAACGCTGACATTATTGGTATCTCTGCCGTAGTTAATGCTTGTTGTTGATATGGATAATATGGAGCATATGTTGTTGTCACATTCGATGGTATAGCTTGTAATGTGGTGACATTAACTGGCCCTTGAATATTGGTATTGGAATGGGCTCATGTTTCTAACATCCGTGGATAACTACCCACTCATTTGTTCTAAGTCGGATTTTAATATCTACCTTGAACTAGAATCATCGTAGCTCCCGCGGTTAAAAACTGATCATAATGGCATTCTACTCAAACCTTGGCTCTATTAAGGGACACAACCACCGTAATGATTTGAGCTTCCTTTACAAACATTTTTAGCTCTGGTAGGTGCAAACCATTGATTAATATGGATAAGATAAATACCTCCTGTATTTGGTGATTTGACCACTTACTGAGTATATCAGCCATTCGGCCATAGTACAATTCCACCGCCTCCTCTAGGATCATTTTGCTGTTTATTAACTTCTCTGGAAGGCAGTCCTTAAAATCAATTAGCCAAAAATGAGATAAAAATGCATTCTTCAATGCTTCCCAATTCAGAAATTGACCCACAGGTTAGCAGTTATACCACTCAAATACTATGTCTTTCAATGTCACTGGCAGCCATCGCAACCAAATATCTTCAATTTTGCCATTATTAGCTACACATACTATAAGAAACCGAGATAAATGTTTATCAGGATCTGTACCCAGAAATCCTTGAAAAGTAGGTAGTGACACAACACTAGACATACGAACGCCTACTGCATTCATTTGAACTGCAATTAGAACTGCTGGTCCTCTAGATCCCATTAAAGATGTTGGTGTTTTGTTCAATTCCTTATTAAAATAAAAATTATCTCTTGCAAAAGTCTTTTTCAGACTTCCAGGCCTTCTCGATTGACTATTATTATCTCTAAATAATTTTACTGGTTGAATATGAGGTGAAAATGATAAGTTTAAATATACTCTGAATTGGTCTTTATTGGCAAGTGATTTATGCTAATCTTCAGAAGCAGTCTTGTTAGAATTGGACGTATCTCCAATTGAAAAAATACCCAATGGAATACCTATTTCCTCTGTGCCTTCCTTGCTTTTCGTTAATGGCTTCGAGAGGTATGCTGGACTATTAACAATGCTCCCCACGAGTGCTCTTGGCAATTTTTTTAACGATATGTACTTCTGAAATATTAGAGGTCGATTATCTTCTGGATACCATCGAATATGCCGACAAACATGCAACCATGGCTTAATCCAACTTTTTCGATGCTTCTTTTTTAATTTGCGATCTCGCTCATTACGCAACAAATTTCTTACTTGCGATCTCTCTATTCTTTTTTTTGATTGCTTTATTTTCTTTGCTGTTAAATTCTCATTCTTAATAACTATACTCTTACTTCAAACACTACTGAAATCGTCTTCTATTGCCAATTTTTTCACATGTTTGGTAATTAATTCCTAATACTCACAGCTATTATCACTCCTCGACACGAGCACCAAAATGTGATTGCTCGTTTTACTTATTTCAAATTAATCTAATGGAAATAAACCTGTATAGGGGATTCGAACATGGAGAATGACTAGTTTCTTAAGCTTTCACATTAGGATCACACAATCAATTACCTCCTGAATGTATTGTCTCTATTTCTAATATCTGAACACACAAGGAAACTATAATCTCCTCCTTCACCTTATCGATCTCTTCCTTACAACAATTCAATCATACCAATAACTGCTATTTCTACCAATATATTTACCCTCATAATCTCCAACTGTAATGCTGTGCCCTCACAGCTTTCAGCATACAATTACCTTCATTCTAATCACTGGAATTCTTCACACAGAACTGCTATTCACATTACGGTGTTTCACACAAACACAGACTCATTCTCTCTGCTGAACTACAATTAGATTTCAGCATTCAATCTTTCTTCTTTTCAAATAATACCAATCATATTTCCATTCCATAATTCACTTCACAATATTTTGAAACTTTCAATCCTCTTATTCAAAGAAAATAACAAACAAAAGAAAAGAAGTAGCACCAAACTTACCCCGGCTCATAACTATCACAATGATGGCACCTTAATTAACTTCTACAACTCCTATATACTTTCCCCTAATTATCCAGATTCTAATCGTAATTCTGTAATTAACTTCTTTAAATAATTAAATCACTCATCCGTCCTCCTGAATTTCCTATTATATGGACTATTAATATATTTTACCAATATATTTCAAAAATAAATTAATATCTATTCTACAACGTTGTATTCAAAATATTCATAATTTATTTGAAATGTAGTGTTTCATTCATCTCTTTCTTTGATGCGTACCAAATTGTATGCTCTCTGTAGATCTATTTTTGTATAGATTCTAGCTTGATTCAACTGATCAAGAAGTCCAGATATCAAAGATAGCGGGTACCTATTTTTGATAGTTGTTTTGTTGAGTCCTTGATAATCAACACACATCCTCAATGATCGATCTTTTTTCTTTACAAATAAAACTGGAGCTTCTGCTAGACATTTGGAATGGCATATGAAGTTCTTGGCCAAATTCTCTTCAATATACTCTTTGAGTACAGCCAACTCATTTTGAGATAAATTGGAAATTGGTCCAAATGGTAGTTGTGCTCCTTCTTGAAGATCAATTAAGCAGTCATAGGAACGATATTTTGGAAGAGTATCTGCATTCTTTTTTTCAAATACATTTTGAAAATCTTGATATTGGCTTGGAATGCTACTTGAAGTCTTTCCACGAATAGAAACAGGTATGGCATAAATGACACAAGATGATCCTTCTTTTGAAGCATGCAAGAAAGCACTTGTACCTACAAATTTAGGTTTAATTATACTAGACTTATGACTTTTTACTTGATTAACTACACTCTTAGTTATACTTTCAGAAAAGTTAAGACTATGAGAAGTCCAATCTATTTTAGGATTATATTTTTCTAGCCATGATAAACCTCAAATGATTGGATTAGAAAGAAATCTAATGATATTAAATATTACAAAGCTACTATGACCATTAGTTGCTATTTCTATAGGAAGGATTTCATGAGTAACATCTCCTAAAGTTAACGCACCACCATCTATGATTTTTATATGAAAAGATTTAGTTTTCTTTTTAAAAAATATGCTATATCTTTTAGTAAATTTTTCATCTAAGAAACATGCTGAGGCTCTTGAATCTAGCAAGGTAGAGGCTTCGAGATGTTTAGGTCCTAGAATAATATTTATTATAAAACATGGAGAGGATTCTGAAGAGAAGATAGGACCTTGACTAGGTGTTGTATAAGGTTCTAGTCGCACGGTCCCTATTGTAGCTAGATAAACTCGTTTTCCAACATGCTATCTCTTTTGATCGCCATACTCCTCATTTTATGGTTACATCGCTTCTTTGAGCATTGTTGAGCAGTGTGCTTAGGTTCTTAACAATATAAGCACTATCCTTCCTGACGACAACGAGACTTTTCTTGCTTAGTAAGAGGTTTGAAACGTACCGCATCAATTTACATATCCTCTACTTCCAAATGTATGTATTAAAGAGATATTGGTATTGCTATTGAATTATAGTTATGTTGAGGTCTACTTGTACGGTTCTCAGATTGAAATTCAAAAAAGCGATTGTTGCACTTGATAGCAAAGTGAATTGCTTGACTCAATGTTTGAGGATCAGGTGAGTTGAGCATTAATTTTTTTACTTCATATTATAATCTGTAGAGAAATTGGCTAATAAGTGCGGCATCATCCCACTTGATATCATTTACAAGTTGATGAAATTGTGAAGCATACAACGTTACTAATCGATTATTTTGTCGTAAAATATAGATCTTATTGGTTGCAACATGAATTTCATCATTTTCTCCATACATGGATGAAAACTCTACCAGAAAAATCTCTAGATTATCCAATATTAGATCTTCTCGTTCAAAAAAAGATGAAAACCATGATAGCATTGAATTTGAAAGAAGCATACTAATCAATCTAACTTGTGATCTTGGAGTTGGATAGCTTTGAGATTGAAGTTCAATCACAAGTTACACTTGATTGATAAATCTTTGAAACTTAGATCTGGTACCATCAAACTTCTCGGGTAGGATAATTCTTGGTTCTCTAACACTAGAAGGACGTTCCACCATAGGAGAAGGGACATAATTTGGTGCAGATCTTGAAGTAGCTCCAATCATTTCTATATCTTCACTTCCTGTTAATCTTATTGCTTCTTATGGTGGTAAATTGAGTTGATGCATCGCAAACATTAATTCCCTCAATTGCTCTTGTATTTGTGCCATTGCACTCTTCATTTCAGCAAGTTCTGCCATGATAACACTTAGAAAAGAGAAGATGTCTAATATCACTCAAGACAAATAGAAGAGAAGACTTGAGAATAAAGAAAATACTAACGACAATATCAGTTTAGAAGAGGGTAATCCGTAAGTTCTAATATACTTGTGTCTTATTAAGAAAAAGGGGTAATCTTTTCTTAATTAAGATTAGACAAAGCTTTGATATTGTAAGTATACTCTTATCAATCTGTCAAGGACAAGAATATGATAAAGATAAATAAACAAGTGAGACTTTTTTCAACGAAAGATAACAAAATAGAAATAACTTCATATGTGTATTAAGAAAGAAATTGGAATGGCTATTGCCAAAAGCCAAAAATACTAGGGATCCTTGAAACTAGATTTAAAGTAAGAAAGAAGTTGACAAGAGTGAAGAAGGCTTCACTCTTATCTCTATATATACTATCTTAATAAGGGCTACGTGGCGACATTCTATAGAACCTCCAATATAGGTTGACTTTATAGGACACATGCCTTGACTTACAAGGCAAGTTTTTTTACGTATGGGCCACATAATTAGTTTGGTCTTCAAGCTAATAATATGTGTGGCATATGGCCAACTTGTTCACTACGTTTTTCATTCCTAAAAGTTAATTAAAGATACCTATAAAGTCAAAGTAGTATCTATAAAGCTTCTAAGAAGCTTCCATATCAAATACTATAGATTTAATTTACTTTTATCTACTTTTACTTATTTCTACCTATTTATATATGTAATTATTGGCTTAGATGCATATGTCTGTGACACCTATTGCCCAAAGACAAGGAAACTTAGAACTCTTGAAACTGGACTAGAAGCAAAAAAAGAGTTTATAAGAGTGAAGGAGGCTTCACTCTTCTCTCTATATATAATATCTAACTAGGGACTACATGGCGATATTTTATAGAACCTCTAATATATGTTGACTTTGTAGGTGTCACGGACACAGAAATACAGACTCGAGATCTAACAAGAAGTTCAAGAAGAAGTGGCAAGAACTAGATTAATCAGATGAATACAAGAACAACACTAGAGAGGTGAGCTAGAGCTCCAAGAGATGTGTTGTCGAGACTGAAGAACTCTTCAACCTCGATTCCAATATAAACTCCTATTTAGGAAGCTTCTCAAATAACTTCTACTAACTACGAAGCTTCTAGAAGGTTCCAGAGACTTGTTTCTAGAAGGTTCTAGAAACTTGTCTCTAAAAGGTTCTAAGGACTATGTCCCTAATATCTTCTATCAACTAAGAAGCTTCTAGAAGGTTCCAGAGACTTACTTCTAGAAGGTTCTAAGGACTAAGTCCCTAACATCTTCTATCAACTAAGAAGCTTCTAGAAGGTTCCAGAGACTTGCTTCTAGAAGGTTCTAGAAACTTATCTCTAGAAGTTTCTAAGGACTATGTCTCTAACATCACCTCTTCTTTTAACTTCGAGGTCTGTGAGAAGCAATATTATTGTTAATCAGTACCAATGCAAGAAAATGAAGATTTGTCGCATAACGTCTGCTATGAATTCCAACTGTTGTTCACGAGGCTAGTGGTTCATCGGTCCTTGAAGCCAACGGTAGTGGCCCACTTCTTCAACTTTAGACCAAGTATGAACTTCCGTGTCCTCATTGTGAAATTGTCCTATAAATATGCCTTCTGGCTAACCATTGTAAGTAGCCTTGAACTCAAATACAATCACCAGTGATCAGTTACTCGATATCCTCCGTCGTCATCGTGGTATAGGCGGTTCTTCATCTCGGGGTCGCCTTCGTGAGCTAGTCGGTTGAGATAATCTGACTGGCATAGTATCTATCTCTTGGCTATCCATATCAGAAGACCAAACTATGGCTACTGAAAAAATTCTACTTTATCTTAGAGAAAATAACTACATCAACTGTGAATTTTGGTGGTGCTCTTTTTCTTTCTTATATTCTTCGGTGAGCAAGTTTTAGAAAGAAGCTATCGTCGAACCGGCTTAGGTTTATGAGGATGTTGTTGATAAAACTCATGTACCTTTTGCAGTGCATTGGCAAGATTTTCAGCTGGCTCTCACGTTTGCTCATTAATGTCGTAGCCGCACCAATGAACAAGATACTCTAACTTGTCCCACCTTTGTCGTGAATCCAGCACCTTTTCAACCTCATATTCCTTGTGGTTCTCGATCTCAATACGAGGTGGCAGACATTGCACTCTTCCAAAAAAAGACGACTCTTGATAAGGCTCTAACAGAGAAACATGAAAGATTGGATGTACCTTCATAGAAGCCGGTAATTCTAAACGGTATGCCATTGGATTGATTTGCTTCTGGATGATAAATGGTCCCAATCTTTGATAGTCCAACTTATCACATGGTCGCTTGGTCTTGATATTTTGTCAAAGAAGCCATGCTTTATCTCCAATTTTAAAAGTAGGTGCTTGATTTTGAAATCTATCTGCAGATGCCTTGTAGGATTCTTGAGCGGATTGAAATTGAAGCTTCAACATATTTTGAAGCTCTGATAGTTGATTCACAAATCCTTCAGTTGCTGGATTGTTATTTATTGATAGACTCAATAAATCAAGCTTCGAATGATACCCATAGTTGGAAAAGAATGGTGTATATTGAGTTGACGCATGGAAGGTGTTGTTATATGCAAACTCGGCTAGCAGCAGATATGTGGTCCAATCATCTTATTGATAGTTGATGCTGCATCATAAGTATTGTTCTAAGACTTAGTTCACCCGTTCCGTTTGGCCATCAGTTTGAGGATGAAAAGTCAAAGAAAGCTTGATATCCACCTTTAGTATCTCAAAGAGAGATCTCCAAAACTTTGATACGAATTGGGTTCCTCGATCTGATATGATATCATCTAATAGTCCATGATATCGATACACATTATCGAGAAAGAACCTTGTTGTGACTTCACTGGATGATGTCTTCTTACAAGGGATAAAGTGTGCCATCTTTGTAAGCCGATCTACCACGACAACGATGCTGTCAAATGAGTTCGATGAAGGCAGGTCCGTGATGAAGTCCATGGAAATAGAAGACCATGGTCGACGTAAAATCGACAATGGTTGTAGGAGTCCATAAAGGCGATATCGAGGATTCTTGGATTTTGAACAGATGTCGTAGGAGAGGACAAAATCTTTCACATCCTTCTACATTTGGGGCCACCAAAAATCTCGAGAAATAAGCTCTAATATCTTATTGAATCCAAAATATCCCACAGTTGAAAAATCATGGTGAGATTGAAGAACTCGGAGTTGTGCTGGTCTTTTTGGGATATACAACCGCTCCTCAAAGTATAAAAGATCTTCCTCCACCTTGAACTTGTCATCATTGGCACACTGCTTAATATCAATGGCTATTGAATCTTCAATAGTCACGACATGTACTTGATTTAGGAAGCCAGCATCAATTGACACAATAGTAGCACAAAGCCAAAATTGCTCTGGCTTCAACAATGTCATATATTGTTGATCAAACTTTGCTTCTTCAGCCTTTGATACAAGATACGATCTCTTCGATAAGGCATTAGATAGTCCTTACTACTTTCCAAGTCGATAAGTGATAACAAAATCGAACCTAGATAGTAACATACTCCACTGAGCTTGACGTCGATTTAAAACTGAAGTCGACATGAAATACTCCAAATTCTTGTGATCTGTGTATATGATCACTAGGTGTACAGCTCCTTCAAGAAAGTGACGCCATTCTTGGAAAGAATCCACTATAGCAAAAAGTTCCTTATTGTGGATCTCATAATTGATTTCAGCAGCAGAGAACTTTCGAGAATAGAATGCAATTGGATGGAGCTTCTTGTCTTCTCCCATTTGTGAAAGTACAGCTCCCAAAGCTAAATCCGAAGCATCAATTTTCAAATAAAAGGCCTTTATAAAGTCTGGATGTACCAAGATTGGAGCCATAATAAATGCGATCTTCAGGTCTTGAAATGCCTTCTCTGCTAGAGGTTCCCATTCCAGCTTATCCTTGCATGTCAACCGAGTGAGAGGAGCAGCAACTTGAGAGTAATTCTTGATGAAGTTCCGATAGAAGTTGGCAAAATCAAGAAAGCATTGTACGTCTCTAATCATCTTCAGAACCTCCCTAGATACAATTGCTTCCACCTTCTTGGGGTCCATCTTCAAGCCTTTCGTAGTCGCAACGAATCCCAGAAACTCCATCTCTATTTGGTGAAATAAATACTTCTCCAACTTGGCATATAGTCCTTGCTTGCGTAGTTTCTCTAAGACCAAACGAACGTGCTTTTCATGCTCTTCCTCGTTATTGGAGAATATCAAAATATCATCCAAATAAATGACAACAAAATTGTCAAGGTGCTGTCGGAAAATGTCATTCATCATATGTTGAAAGACCGCTGGAGCATTGGTAAGACCAAAGGGCATGACATTATACTCAAAATGGCCATACCTTATACGAAACGCTGTCTTCCCTTCATCTCTTTCGTTGATTTTTACGAGGTTGTAAGCTCCTCTTAGATCAATTTTTGTAAAGATCCTTGCATGTCCAAGATGTTCTAAGAGACCAGAAATCAAGGGTAACGGACAATGATTCTTCTTTGTTACCTTGTTGAGGCCTCGATAGTCCATGCACATCCGCAACGAACCATCTTTCTTCTTCACAAATAAGATGGGTACTCCAGCTGACGATTTTGAATGACGGATGAAGTTCTTGGCTAGATTCTCATCGATGTACTTTCGCAATTCTGCCAACTCCATGTGCGATAGATTGTAGATTGGGCCAAAAAGTGGTTGTGCTTCTTCCTATAAATCTATGGCGCAATCATATGGTTGGTGTTTCGGTAGCATGTCGGCATTCTTCTTTTAAAACACGTCTTTAAAATCCTTATATTGCTCAGGTATACTTGCTGTCGAGATCTTCTCCCCGATAGTTGGAGCCACATAAATGACAAATAGTGTACCTTCCTTAGATGATCTTATAAACGCTCTTGCTCCAATGAATAAAGATTTCTTTATTCTAATTCATAGATGACACTACCAGACAATAAAAGTCGTCCATCTATGACCTCGACGTGAACAAGTTTGGATTTTTGTACTAAAAGGATCTTATGACGCTTCGCAAATTCTTCGTCTAAGAAACAAGCAGATGCTCCTGAATCTAATAATGCTAAGGTTCTCAGTTTTTGAGGACTAATAAGCAAAAGGATTGTAAAGCAAAGGGCACGTTGAGCGGAAAGAAAAGAACCTAGTTGTTGTTGCGATATTTCATTGTCCAGTCGCACGGTTCCTATTGTGGCTGGGCATCTTCGTTTTCTTGAACAAATGTGCCCTTAGTCCTGACAATACGTGGATTTTGCTTCTTAAAATAGTTTCTAACTTTGTGGCCTTCTTCACCGCAATACAAGCATAGACCTTCCTCCATGCACCGCTTTTTTTCTTCTAGAGTAAGGGATTTGACACTAGCTACATCAATTTGCATGTCTTCTACTTCTGAATATGAATTCATGCTGCTTGCCCACATAATTGGGACGTGGTGAACCGTATGTTGCCTTGAACATTGGTCTTGGCGGCGTTGGAATAGGCGATTATTGTACTTTACAGCTTGACTAATAGCTTCGTTGAGCGTTTGCAGATCAAGAAGAGTTAACAGCAAATCCTTCACATTGTCTTTTAAATCCCAATAGAATTGACTCATCAACGCTTCTTCATTCCAATTGATGTCGTATGCTAATTGCGTGAAGTCCGATGCATAGACTGATGTAGAGCACATCCCTTGTCATAGTGATCGGATCTTTGTTGTAGCCCATCGAACCTTGTCATGTTTACCAAATGCTTCCGTAAACGCCTCCAAAAAGATTTCAAAGTTGTTTAGTATGGACGATCGTTTCTCAAACAAAGGAGCAAATTATGATAGAGCTTGCCCTGTAAGTAAGGTTCCAACAAGCCCAACACGTGACTCCTCTGTTGGATAGCGTTCTGGCTGTAAAATTGTTATCAACTTGATTTGAATGACGAATCCTCGAAACTTGGAATGCATACCATCAAACTTGTCCGAAAGGCTAACTCGCGACTCATTATGTTGTAGAACCAGTGGTGCTTGTCAAACGTGAGGCAAAGTTGTTTCTCCAAGTGTAGAAGTATGAGGCTGATGTAACCTAGATTGTGCCATCCCACATGCTCTATCATTATGAAGCCTTACCACAACTCCTTCAATCTCTACAGTTCTTTGCGATAACGTAGCGAGGGCATTCATGATAGCATCCAACTTGGACTCCGAACTTTCCATCATACTAATGTCTTGGCCTCCGGCCATTCTAAGAGAAGGACAGAAATGACTCTACAAGAAGACAATATTGGTTTAGAGGAGGGTACTCCGCAACCTCTAAAATGCCTTAAGAACTTCAAGAAAAGGGGTAATCCACTCTCTCCAAGAAGAATAAGACTCCAATATTATAACAAAAGAAGTATCAGTTTAGAGGAGGGTAATCCGCAACCTCTAAAATGCTAGTACACTTCCAAGCAGAGGGGTAATCCGCACTCTAACGAGGAAGAAACTAGCTCTTATATTTGAGGTGAGTGAAGTCTCGATAAATTGTCACGGACACAAAAATACAGACTTGAGATCTAATAAGAAGTTCAAGAAGAACACGCAAGAACTAGATTAATCAAATGAATACAAAAATAACACCAAAGAGGTGAGCTAGAGCTCCAAGAGATGTGTTGTCAAGACTGAAGAACTCTTCAGCCTCGATTCCAATATATACTCTTATTTAGGAAGCTTTTCAAGCAACTTCTACCAACTAGGAAGCTTCTAGAAGGTTCCAGAGACTTGCTTCTAGAAGGTTCTAAGGACTATGTCCCTAATATCTTCTACCAACTAAGAAGCTTCTAGAAGGTTCCAGAGACTTGCTTCTAGAAGGTTCTAGAAACTTGTCTCTAGAAGGCTCTAAGGACTATATCCCTAACAGTAGGACACATATCTTGACTTACAAGGCAACTTTTTTTATGTGTGGGCCACATAGTTAGCTTGGTCTTCAATCCAACAACATGTGTGGCACATGGCCAACTTGTTTATTATATTTCTTATCCAAAAAGTCAATTAAAGATACCTATAAAGTCAAAGCAATTTTTAGAAAGCTTCTAAAAAGCTTTCGTAGAAGATATTATAGAATTAATTTATTTTTATTTATTTCTACTTACTTCTATTTATTTATACATGTAATTACTCGCTTACATGTATATGTCCATGACATTACCACTCCTTCTAGGGACGAGTTCCACAAGGAGTGGTCATCATATATTGAGGAAATGTATGATGCAACAAATTATATTTACTACATATTTAGATTTTTATTCTCTTTGAAGATAGTTGATAGGGCCTCTCAACCATTGATAGTATCCTATATCAGGGCGAGAAGACCACCCAGTTATCAGATCATTGTTGATGCCTTCATAACTTTCTTCAAATAAAATATTTAAAAAACAGTTGGGAGTTGTTCATACCTCTAATGAAATTACCAAACATTGGGAGTCTCTTCTAAGGTCGTGATATCAAACGCATTGTATTTTGCCATCAATTCGAGGAAAAATATGTTATTCTTGAGGATCTTCATCTTGATTGCATCATCTTGAAGGTTATCACAATCACAATGTTTCGTTCGACAAGTCAACAAATCAAGACTCTTGAGTTGAATCCACTGGTTGTTGGTTCTCCATCTCTTAAGCATCACAACTATAAAGAAGCTACAAATAAGGATTGAAAGTAGAATGTTATCTTGCCTAGATCTTTTTTCTTTTATAGAGAAGGTTTTCATCTTGATTTTGATGGATGTCATCGATGAAAAGCCTCCATCGCCTTTGCTGCATTTGTAAGATTCTTTACTCGCTGCCATGTGCGTTCACTAATATCATATCCGTGTCAATGAACAAGATATTCTAATTTATTTCGGTGTCACCTTGAATCTAAGACTTCTTCCACTTCAAACTCTTCATTATTGTCCACTTCTATGGGAGGAGGTAGAGCTTGTCTTCTTCTTGATATGTCCATTGTCTTGTATGATTCAAGAAGAGACACGTGGAATACTAGATGGATTTTTATTGACTCCGATAGGTGTAAACGATATGCAACTGGATTGATTTGTATAGAAATAGAAATTGGTCCAAGTCTTTGATAGTCCAACTTATCACAAATACGAGTGGTCTTGATATTGTGACAAAGTAACCATACCTTATCACCCGCATAGAATGGTAGTTTTTCCTTTTGATAGACATCTACATTGATCTTTTGTTGTTCTTGAGCTTCTTTTAACTGCGCTTTTATTGTTGCATGTAGCTTTGATAAATGATTTACCAAATCTTTCACCGTAAGATTATCAGCTTTTAAAAAGTCAAAAGTATCAAGTCATAGATGATAACCATAATTGGAAAAGAAAGATGTTTTTTTTATAGAAGAATATATTCTGTTATTGTAAGCAAACTCTGCCAATGGCAAAAGAGTTGTCCAATCATCTTGTTGGTAGTTAATGGTACATCTTAAATACTGCTCTAAAACTTGATTAATACACTTCGTTTGTCTATCAGTTTGAAGATGGAATGTCGAAGATAGTTTTATATCCACTTTTAGAAACTTAAAAAGAGTCCACCAAAATCTTAATACAAATTGAGTTTTCTTATTCAATATAATATCTTTGGATAATCCATGATAGCAATAGATGTTGTTAAGAAATAGCTTAGCTATTTCTTTACATATAATAGATTTTATACATGGTAAAAAATATGCCATCTTAGTAAAACAATCTACTATCACGAATATAGAGTCATAAAAATCTAAGATTGAATAATCCATGATGAAATCTATAGAAATTGAAGATCATTGTTGTTTTGGAATGGATAATGGTTGATGAAGTCTATAAGCTTGATGAGGAGGAGTTCTTGATCTTGAACAAATATCACATGAATGAACAAAGTATTTCACATCTTTTCACATTTGTGGCTTCCAAAAATCTCTAGATATAAGCTCCAAAGTCTTATTGTATTCAAAATATCTTGCTATTGAAAAGTTATGACATGCTTGAAGAACACGTTGTCGTACAGCGTGATTTGATATTTGGGAATACATTAGGTATCTAGTTGTAGAGAGTTTAGCTAAAACCTTTATATGAATCTTGTCTTAGCTTCAAAACTCCTTTGATTTGCATAAAACTCAAAATATAACAGAATCCCTTCAAAACATATTTTTTCCACAAAAGGTTTTTTCTTTCTGAACTTTAAAAATTCATAATTCTTGATCTAGCTATTTAGCTTGTCTCAAATTTATAGAATAGGTAGAAAAAACCCTTCAATTTTACAACAAAAATAGCTAATTGTAAATTCACTCCTAAACTTTTGGCATCTAAGAAACACTAGCATATGCTCTAAATCCTAATTTACAAGCACCTGAGCACTATTTTTTTAATATATTAAGAATCCAATACTCAAATGTCATCAAACTTATGTACAAAGTTTACTTACATAAAATTTCACATTTTCTAAAATTTTGAGCCAAAACCTTTTCAAATTCCCAAGATATAGCTCAAGACACAACCACTAGTAAATTGGATAACTTACCACCCTTAGATTGCATGCACTGACTTCAAAATCTTATAACTCCTTTACCCCAACTTAAAATCCAGCAAATAGTATGCAAAAAGTATAGCCGCAAAAGTGGTCTTTGGAATCGTAGTCGCCGATCTATAATTGCCATCTGTATCAGTGAGTTATGTCAAAAAGAGTGATAGTAGCTCCCAAATTAATACCTTAACTTTGAGTGCCTATATTTCCTTCATATAAACTCCAAATCATACAAGATTTGTACCAAAACCATAGCCAAAAATCTAAACTTGCTGACCCTATCCTTCAAAGCTCAAATGGCCTCGACAAACTAACCCTAATCTCTAATATGGCCTCAGGCAGCCTTCTCAAAGCCCATTAGTCATGATTTTTGGCCAATAGGAATGTAGATTTTCATCATCCATCTCCATTCATCTATATTGGTGCCCTAGTTACTCCCTTTGCTACCAAAATCCTTCTTCAATCCTTTTTTTTATAAGATTTATATAATTTATACTCTAAACACCAAATAAAAGAACCAATATAAGTTTTCAAAGGTCACCAATGTCTAACAAAGGTGACTCTAAATATTTAGAAGTTACTTTCAACCAAAACCAATCTTAAAAGCGACTATCACAAAAGAAATTAAAGTTGTATAAATTCTATAGTAATCTTTTTAAACAACCTCTTGTTAAGATAATAATCAAATTATATTCTACAATCAACTAAAATCTACTAACATGGCTCTCACCATGTTACTTAATGAATTATATATTAAGTACATAATTATATTTTTTTCATATAGTAGCCAAACCACATCACAAAAATGTAATCGTACTTCTCCTTTTGGAACATATAATTGACCTTCAAAATAGAGTAGGTTATTTTTGAATTCAAACTTAGAAGTATCCTGGGACTTAGAAGAAGGATTCTTAATATTCAAAACAAGAGAATCAGAAGACATACTTGATTGGATTTATTTTATAAAGGTCGAATCAACATTCAATGTTGATTTCATTACTCGAAGATGAAAATGCTCTAGCTTCAAGAGATTGTTCTTTGCTAATCAAAAGATGCATCTCCTTCTTTTGGTACAAAATAAGAATGTTTAGAAAGGGCGTCTAACAAACCTTGTTGTTTTTTGAGTCGATATGTGATCTTGAAATCAAATCTTGATAAAGACATGCTCCAATGGACTTGGCAATAATTTAAAATATGTATTGACATGATATACTCGAGATTCTTGTGATTCATATATACGGTGATTTTGTTAGAAGTACCTTCTAGATGATGACACCATTCTCAAAATAAATCTACAATTGCAAGAAGCTCTTTGTCGTGGATTTTTGTAATTATTGTTTTACTTATTCTACAAATTTCTTTCAGAATAAATCTGTAGAAGGAGATTCTAATGCAAGGAAAGACTAAGCGCATGAGTTTTACTTCTTAAGATCATACAATTAACCATATTTTGAACCACTGAAAATACCAAGGAACACCACAATGTTTTCCACTTCCTAATAGTACTCTACCATTATTGATAATAACAATGTGTAAGCCCGCATTATCCTAAAAGATAGTACATAATCATTCTATAATCCAAACATTAGAATCCTTCACTACTAACTATCCTTCTCAATACACTTCTTCACAGAATTCCAAACTCTACAGACTCCTTCTAATGAATCACTCTCAATTCTCAATACTTAATGTATTATAATCCTTCCATTCAAATCTATTCTTCACACATATTTCTAATTATTTTCTTTTAATTCACCACTGTAGAACTCCACATTCAATAAATCAAATTCTTTTTTTGACAATATCAAATCTCTTTTCATTCCAAAATATTACTTCACATTTTTGAGAAACTATCTATAACTCTTTTTTTACAAAGAAAACAAAATCCAAGAAATAAGCAAAGAAAGAAGTAGCACCAAGCTTACCTTCGCTCATGACTAGCACAATCTGGTCCTTAAACTAACTTCTACAACTCCTTTATAATTTCCTCTGATTTTCTAGATTCTAACCATAATTCTCTAATTAATCACGTTTAATAACTAAATTAATCATCCATCCTCTTAAATTGCCTATTCTATGGACTATTAGTATATTTTACCAATATAATTCAAAAACAAATTAATATTGATTCTACATAGCCCCACTCCTATCTGTGCAGCATCTTCACAAACACACAATTGATACCTATCTAAAAACTACTTAATAAAACTCTATAAAATTATTATCCTCTTTGGCCCTCCTAATTGATCAATTGCTGTATTATTTGTTATTGGTTTCATCAATTCTAATTCTAATTGCAAATCTTCCTCCTCTTCCAATCCTTCCATCAACTCCTTTGTCAACTGGGCTGAGAGATCTTCATTATATTCTCTCAATTCACGGACTTTAGCCTCTAATTTCAAGATCTGGGCATCCTAGAAAACCAGCTAATGTTATTGCTGACTCATCTATTTTAAGATATTTTCAATCGACACTTGTGACTAACTCCTCACAATTAACCCTTCCATCAATTTGGCACCTCAACTTGTAAAACTTTGATTTTAGACCTCAATTTCTTTGTTTTACATCTAGATTGGTCATTCAATACCGCTTTCACTTTTCCCAATAACTTTACCTTGTCCTTTTTTGCTTGCAACTGACATTTGAGTTTCTCCCGTTCTAAATTCCATGTCTTGCAATTCTGAATCAATTTGTTCCATTTTCTTTTGACAATTCATAAGATGTGTTCTTTTTCTTTTGTCCAAGCCTCATATTGCTGAACCATTATTATAGAAGGCGGTTTTGATGGACGTTTAGCTCTCACATTTTGGCCACTGTCTTCTTTGTTTGTAGCTTGCTTTACACTTTCAATTGCCATGATGCTCCCTCGGTCAAGCTCTTAACTAGAACTACTACTCTTGAATATACAAAAAACACAAGAAATGACAATCTAAAAAAAACAACCCAAAACGATACCACAGAATGATCACTAACTAGTGCCCCATTCTTATTCTCTTAGTACTTGGTGATAATGACAACATGTTATACATACTATCTGTTTCTCACCTATGTCCCATCTAACACATTAGTAATTACTAACTATCCTTTCTATTGCCTCTATATCCTACTGCACTTATACCATAATTAAGTCTACCATGAGTCCATTCAAAGACACCTCCTCTAAAAAAATGAAAACATGTCTCGAGTTTTATGTATTATATAACCATAATCGGTTCCCATTAATGTGGATACTGAATCGTAAGCCCATGAAATCCTTCAATTAAATAAATCATTGAAAAAACCTTCAACCATGCAATACGGCCTATACCAGTGAACTTAAAATTTACCCAAAAAATAATTAAACTGGCTATTATACAGTAATACCAAATCATTGGGCATAAAACTCTTTAGACGCAGTTTACTATCATAGTAATTTTTCTTCCATTTTTGAATTGCTTCCATATTGAAAAGAATTATAGCCCATATTTCATCCAATTCCTCCAATTTTGCCAACCGAAAGTGTATTGACTCTTTATCACTGAGTCGTTCATCCAAGGCAAGCCGTAAACTTTTAACCTCTAACTCAATGGATAAAATTGTCTCTTGCCCATAAACTAATTGGTAGACTTGGTAGTTACTTTATATGCGGTACAATATGCCTACAAAGCCACAAAGAGTTTGGTCTCCCAATCAGTACCTACCCCCAAAATTGTCTTAGTCAAGACTTTGCACAAAATTCCATTGGTCTTTTCTATTTGTCCATTAGTATGAGGACGATATGGAGTGATTTTTTGATGCGTGATCTCATATGTGTTTGGCAAGGCTGCTATGGTAGCATTTATGAAATGGGTGCCGCAATCTCTAACCAATTCCTTTAGACACCCAAATCAAGTTATAATATTCTTGTATAGAAAAGTGGCTACTATATTAGTATTATTATTGTGGGTAGCAATAGCCTCTGCCCATTTTGTTACATAGTCCGTGGCAATTAAAATATACTACTTCTTCTCAAGTTTTGATGCTAAAGCGATGGGACTGACAAAATTAATACTCCATTTTTCAAATGATGTATGTGCCAAGATTGGTACTATCGGCATCACTGAAGTACCCGTGGGTCGACTAATTCATTGATAGGGATCACAACAATGAATAAATTGGTGCACATCAAAAAATATTTTGGACCACTAATATCTGGTCATTAAAACCTTGCAAGAATATCTTTCGTAAAATAACCACTACAACTATCCAAATGGCAATCCTCTAGTATCAATTGTACTTCAGTTGGAAAGATACAACGTTTTAAAATACCATCTTTGCCTTGTTTATGTAAAGCATCAAGAATCATCATATACGGAGCACTCTTCAGAATGAGTTGCTTCTTAAGTTAGTCAATGAAAGTCCGTGGAAAGGTGTAGAAGGTCAAAAACTGAATGATTATATTATACTTGGAAGAAATCACATCCACCACAAATAATTTGGCATTGAGAAAAGCATCAAGGACAGGCTCGTTGGCAAGAATATTAGACAACCAGGATAAATGATCAATATTTGCATGTTTCTTCTTAGATTGTATGACAATCGTAAAATTGAATTCTTGTAGGAGTAATATCCATCGAACAATGTACCTATTTAATTGAGACTTATTAATAATGTATTTGAGGGCATCATGATTCACATAAAATACAAACGGATACCCAAGCAAATAGTACTGAAATTTTTTAACTGAGTATATCATATCTAACGCTTCTTTTTGAGTAATAGTATAATTACATTTGACAGCCACTAATTGCTAATTAGCATAATAGATAGGATGATCGAGACCTTTGCCATCCTTCTGACTTAGCACCAATCCAATAGCCACATTGCATGTATCAATGTATATATGAAAGGGCTCCATCTAACGAGGGGCTACCAATATTAGTCTAGAGACCAATTTTGATTTCAATGCTTTAAAGGCCACAATACACTCCATGGTCCAGATGGAACTAGTCCCATTTGATGGAGGTTTCTTCAATAAGTTTGTCAAAGATTGACAAATAATTGTAAATAAATGAATAAATTTTCGATAATAACTGACATGATCGAAGAACTCTCGAACACCAGAGACCATCTCTAGTGTGAATAAGTTTATTATATGCTTCAAGATCTGTAGCAATATCATGACTGGAGACAATATGTCCCAATAATTTTCTTGATGGAACATTGAATTGATAATTATTCAAGTTCAATAATATTCCAAACTTAGCACACTTAATCAAACATTTTCCTAGATAATTAAGATGATTTTGTTTTGTACTGAATGCACAAAAGTCATCTAAAAAGATCTCCATAAATATCCAGAGATAGTCTTGGAAGGCTCGAGTCATCACTCTTTGAAATGTGGTAGAGTGTTATCTAATCCAAAAGGCATCAAGCGATAGGCAAATGTGCCCCAATTCATAATAAAGGTCATCTTGAGCTGATCTTTTGTTACAATTTGAACTTGATTACATCCAAAAAATCCATCTAGGAAAGAATAACATTCATGATCTGCTATGGCATCCAATATACTATTTGTGAAAGGTAATGGGAAGTAATTCTTTTTGGTGGCTACATTAAGTTTCCAAAAATCCTGACAAATTTGGATTTTTCTATTCTTTTTCAGCACCATCACAATTAGAGAAATCCACTCACTATATGGTATTAAGTAAACAAAACCAACCACAAGAAGCTTGTCTAATTCTTCCTTCACCATGAAGAAATATTTAGGATTAAGGCGATGTTGCCTCTGCCATACTGGATTAGGGATCTTCTCTAAAATCATATGATATTCATAGATCTTAACAAGGCTGCCTTTTAAATTATTATAAGTGCAAGCAAAAATAGATTTATGATACAAAAAAAATTCTATCCAATAGGTCAACTCCTACTCCTTAATACCTTCATAGACCTTAATTGTCTAAGAATTTTTTTTGGTCGCCAAGTTGATAGTTTGACATAAAGGTACAACGGCAATATTATTTTTCAATCTCCGTACTAGTTTAAAATTAGTTGATAAGTCTGACATGTTCAAAGTACTGAATCTTATGTCTCGAACACTGATATTATGCACATTATATTTGGTCATCTAATCAATATTAACATAATCAAAGTTTTTTGAATCCATTGGATATATCACGTACTCCTCCGTACCTCCACATTGATATATCACTCCACGGTATTGTGTTGCCTCTATGAGCACCTTCGTAATTGGTGCTACTATTTCATTATTGGAGCTAAACTTATCGTCCAACCCCAATTCAAACGCTGGTAATTGAGACTCCCCGTGATAGTATACTGTATACATTTGTAATACCATTTTATCTCCGCCCATGCCAATTCTCAAAGTACTTTGATCCTAATCATTATTGATCTTTACTTGATAAAACCAAGGTCATTCTAATAAGATTGGATACAATAAAATCAAATGTTATAACCGAAAGATGATATAGTCGATTTCATATGCAATATTAACAATTATAATTTGAACACTCCGTAAAATATCCATTAATTTAACCCGGCAATGATCTGCCATTCATAATAATAATATCGTGGATACTAAGTGTTCCAAATCTAAAGCATCTATTGTATGAATGTTTATTAAATTGATGCTAGAACCACCATCCACTTGAACACCCGAGATCATAATACCATCAATTGAAAATTGATGGTTGGTGCACCTGGATCAAGGTTCAAACTGACTTCACAAACTTTCTTATTACGTTGCCTATGCCGTGTTAACAATGAATTCAATGTAGAATGGCACTCTTGTGCAACCGCTAGAAGTTACTTCATAGAAATAGAAGGCCAAATAGTATCCAGATCCTTCAAAATGTCATAAGATTTTATATTTAGGATAATTTCCAAGGCCCTCTTTCTTTTCATTGGTTTGAGTTTAACTCCGTGAGGTAAGATATTCTTTCATCTTAGACTTGGAAGTAGAACAACAGTCAGAGCATTCTTAGAATTTCCACCCCTGAGAGGATTTTTCAACAGATAGGATGTTTCTTGAAACTACATAGAGAACCAGACTGCTTGGAACAAAATCAAAGCCTCCATGATTGAGACATCATTGGATTGCGCAACCAAATCAAGTCTCATATTAGGTAAGAAGCCCATAACAAGAGCTGGATTGGATGGCCCCGTAATTGGATCAAATTGGCCCTTCGCATCAGGATCACTCAAATGTTGAATTGGTCTTTTTTTTTTTTGCTGACTTCTAGTAATAATAGCTTAGACACATTCTACTCGATTTACTGGAGAATTTTGAGGACTTTGATTTATCTCCTCAATTTTTACTTGGCTTTGGTATCTACTCGTCTTGATTATTGAAATTGAACGTTGTCGGGGTAGAGAGAATTTGCCTCAAGAAAACGCTGAGCTTCTCATTGTCACTAATTATTCAATCAAGCTTTAAAATAAGAAAATCCCTAAGTTTATATATAAATTTTTTCTTTTGAGCAATTATACCAAATACACAAGTCTCAAGTAACCAACAATACCCAAAATATGATAAAATCCTCTAAAACCTTGTATATCCTCATGTGGAAATTTTTCCAAACTTCAACACGTCATATCTTCTAATCTGACCATTCAAACAAACTCAAATTTTACATGAGATACTGATGTATTTTTATTAACTTCTACAACAAATTTCAACTACAAATTTATTGTGGATCTTGAGATATCTTGAAAACCCTAATAGTCACTTCAAACCCTTATCTTTATATATCCACGTGCAATTTTCTTCATATCTCACAAAATATAAGCTCAAATTCTACAAAATTTATATGTATAGCTTTTTAACACAAAATTTTATATTTTCCAAAAAAAGCTTGAGCCAAAAATTTGTCCAAAAACTCAAATTATGGCTCCAACCATTACTGTAAACAAAACCACTCACTTACTACCTTTGATTTGAAAGCGTAGCCTTCAACTCCTTATAACTCTTTCATATAAACTCTAAAATCATTAATTCTTTTATAAAAAGTGTAGGCCTTAAAATCGTTGTTCCAACCACACCTTTAGATCTTCAAAAACTATCGTATAACTTCTCGTATCCTCAAAAGAATAATAATATGTCTTAAATTAATACCTTAACTTTGAATACCTATATTTCCTTCACAAAAACTTGAAATCACACAAACTCTTCACCCAAATTATACCCAAAATCCTAAACTTACTGATCCTAGCCTCCAAAGCTCGAGTTCCTTCTTTGAAGTCATTGAAATCCTTGTTAAGATCGCAGTTAGCCTCCTCAAAGCCCATTGAACATGGTATTCGATCAATAGGGATGAAGTTCCCCATTCCTTACCTTCATCCGACCAGGCCTTGCTTTCATTTCTCCCAATTAGCTTCCTATTAGTTTAGATTTTCATCCTTAGGCTTCCACCTTCTCCTAAGGCTTCATATTAAACATTTAGGTCTTATATTTTTTTTTAATGTCAAAATCAAAACAAGTAAAGAAACAAAGTAAAGTTTCTTATACCAATTCCTTTTAATTTAATCTACTAGCCATTCTAATACACATCTAAATTTATTAACATATAATATGTTTTAACTAATTTTTACATACTGTAAGTATTTACAGTACGACAATAGAGCATTATATTGCTGATACAAATGCCCCGATTGCTTGCAATTCCCACAAATTGGTGCATAATTCTCACTGGCTTTGGGATAGAGACATTCACTAGCATAATGACCAATCTGTCTACAATGGTAACAATGAAGTGGTCTTCTTGTACCTCCATAAGGCATATTGGGTGTCTCCATCAGTATATACCTACTATGCTTGTTCTATGTAGGGTTAGAAAATAATTTTAGTTGTCCCATAGGTACAGAGGGAACTTGATTTGATGGCATGAATAGAGCATATTGCTGATACTTCTACTGCTCCTTATCATAGTTCTGGAAATTCGTTGCAGATCCATCATTAAAATTGAAACTTTGAAAGTTATTAAATGCTTGATTTTATCAATTAAATTGATTTCCATTCCATCCAAATATATTTTTCATTTAAACTTGATTGATGTTTCACTGAGTTGGTGGAATCATTGTCTCATTATTGAATTGTTGTTGCCTTTGCTAATTCCAATAATTAGCTGTTAAGTGATGTCCTCAACAAAATGTACATTGATCCATTATTTGTGAGGGTGAAGGGCATTTTGTTATCAAATGACCGTAGCCCTTACAATTACTACACCATACATTGGTCCTAGTATTGGTAGGCTTTTATCTCTTTTCCTTATCCTTGGCCATATAGATGGCCATTTCTTCTATTTTCTTCATCAGGTTCAATAATAAGGTTTCATTAAAATCTTTTAGAGCTGCTATTATTGATATTTTTATCGTAGTTAATGCTTGTTGTTGATACAGAGAATATGGAGCATACACCGTTGTCACGTTTGGTGGTATAGCTTACAATGAGGTGACATTAACTGACCCTTGAATATTGACACTGTAATTGGCCCATGTTTCTAACAACAATGGATAACTACCCACTGATTCATTCTAAGTTAGATTTTGATATCTACCTTGAATTGGAATCATCATGGCTCCCACATTTAAAAACTGATCATAATGGCATTCCTCCCAAACCTTGGTTCTATTAAGGGATGCAGATACCATAACATGTTGAGCTTCCTTTACAAACATTTTTAGCTCTAGTAAGTGCAAACCATTGATTAATATGAATAAGATAAATACCTCTGACATTAGGTGATTCGACCTTTTTATTGAGTATATCAACCATTTGGCCATAGTACGATTCCATTGCCTCCCTCAGGATCATTTTACAATTCATTAATCTCTTTGCAAGGTGGTCTTCAAAACCAATATGCCAAAAATGGATTAAAAATACATTCTTCAATACTTTCTAATTCGAAAATTGATCCATTGGTTGGCGGTTGTCCCATTCAAATGCCATGTCCTTTAAGGTTGCTAGCAACCATCATAACCAAATATCTTTGGTTCTTCCATTATTGGCTATACTTCCTGTCAGAAACTAAGACAAATATTGATCAAAATCTGCATCCGGGAAGCTCCAAAAAATAAATAATGGAGCCACGCTCGTTACACAATCGCTCATGTCATCCATTTATACTGCTATTGGAACCGCTTGACCATCCATTGCTATTGAAGAGAATAATGTATGATATAATCTTTTGTTAACATAACTGACACCTTCTCCAATTCTTTGTTCTAAACTTTCAAGTTTCCTTAATTTGCTAATATTATCTCTAAATAAGTTATTTGCTCGAATTGTGGATGAAAATGATGGATTTTGAAATCCATTGAATTGGCCCTTATTAACCAGTAATTTATGCCATTCTATAGAACCAGTTTTGACAGAATCGACAACTTCTATTATTGAAAATATACCCAATGGAGTATCCAATTTTTCTATGATGCCCCCACTTGTAGTTAACAGCCTCAAGGGAAACACTAGACTATTGACCAAATTTTTTGCGAGTACTCTTAGCAATATCTCTAACGGTACATACTTCTGAAATATTAGATGTCGATCAACTTTTGGATATACTTGGATATGCCGATAGGCATACAACCATGGCTTAATCTAACTTTGTCGATGATTCCTTTTTAACTTTTGTTCTTGCTCATTACGTAACAAATTTCTTGCTTATGATCTTTATATTCTTTCTTTTGACTATCGTATTTTCTTTATTGTTGAGTTCTCATTCTTAATAATCATACTCTTTCATTATATTCTACTCAGTCTACTTTTTATTTTTTATCTATTCAATCGGTAGCTAATTCTTAATGCTCAATATTATTGTCAATCTCCTGCAATGGCGCCAAAATGTAATTATCGTTTTACTTATTCTACAAATTTCTTTCAAAATAAACCTGTAGAGGGAGATTCAAATGCAGGGAAAGACTAAGCACATGAATTTTACTTCTTAAGATCATACAATTAACCATATTTCAAATCACTAAAAATACCAAGGAACACCACAATGTTTTCCACTTCCTAATAGTACTCTACCATCATTGATAACAACAATGTGTATCCCCGCATTATCCTAAAAGATAGTACATAATCGTTTCATAATTCAAACACTAGAATCCTTCACCACTAACTATCCTTCTCAATACACTTCTTCACAGAATTCCAAACTCTACAGACTCCTTCTAATGAATCACTCTCAATTCTCAATACTTAATGTATTATAATCCTTCCATTCATATCTATTCTTCACAAATATTTCTAATTATTCTCTTTTAATTTACCACTGTAGAACTCTACATTCAATAAATTAAATTCTTCTTTTGACAATATCAAATCTCTTTTCATTCCAAAACATTACTTCACATTTTTGAGAAACTATCTATAACTCTTTTTTTATAAAGAAAAAAAAATCCAAAAAATAAACAAAGAAAGAAGTAGCACCAAGCTTACCTTGGCTCATGACTAGCACAATCTGGTCCTTAAACTAACTTCTACAACTCCTTTATAATTTCTTCTGATTTTCTAGATTCTAACCATAATTCTGCAATTAATCACATTTAATAACTAAATCAATCATCCATCCTCCTGAATTGCCTATTCTATGGACTATTAGTATATTTTACCAATATAATTCAAAAACAAATTAATATCTATTCTACAATTTCATCATTAATCTCGATTGCTGAAATTTTTTAGGAATAAAAAGCTACTAGATGAAGTATATCATTTACTTCCATTTGTGATAATACAACACCCAAAGCAAAGTCTGTTGCATCTGTTTCCATTAAAAATGCCTTAAAAAAGTTGACACAATAGAAGATTGGTGTAGAAGTAAAGGCTAACTTCAAAGTTTCAAAAGATGCTTTAGCTTCTTTACTCCACTCAAGTTTGTCTTTGCAAGTCAAACATATAAAGGGAGCTGCAACTCGAGAGAAGTCTTTGATGAAGATTCGAAAATAGTCGGCAAAGCCCAAAAAGTATTAGACATCTCTTACCATTTTTGGATCTTCTAATCTATAATTGTTTGAACTTTTTTAGAATCCATCATAAGTTCATCATTTAAAATAATGTATACAAAGAAGTCAACTTCAGTAGTGTGAAATACATACTTTTCTATCTTGACATAGAGCTGTGCATCTCTTAATTTTTGTAACACATGTCGAGCATGAAGTTCATATTCATATGTATTTTTAGAATAGATCAAGATGTTGTCCAGATAACAGGCAACAAAATCATCTAAAAATTCTCAAAAAAACATCATTCATTAAATGTTGAAAAGCTGTCGATACATTTATAAGTCTAAAAGGCATGACGTTGTATTCAAAATGCCTATATCTAGTTCAAAATGCATTCATCTCCTTCCTTAATACGTATTAGATTTCATACTCTCCATAGATCTATTCTTGTATAGATCTTAGCTTGATTCAATTGATCGAGAAGTCCGGATATCAAAGATAGAGGATATCTATTCTTAACAATGATCTTGTTGAGTCCTTGATAATTAACATACTTTCGCAATGATCCATTTTTCTTCTTCACAAATAAGATTGGAGCTCTTGCTGGTAATTTGGAATGGCGTATAAAATTCTTAGCCAGATTTTCTTCAATATATTCTTTGAATTCAGCTAATTCATTTTATAATAAACTATTGTGATTACTCGTTTTATTTATTCTGGAAGAAACTTCCCAAAATAAATCCATATAGGGAGATTCGAACACGAGAAATGACTAGTTGCTTAAGCGTTCATGTTAGGGTCACACAATTAAATATCTCGTGAATGTATCGTCTCTATTTCCAATATCTGAACACAGAAGGAAACTATAATCTCTTCTTTCACCTTATCGGTCTCTTCTTTATAGCAATTCAATCATACCAATAACTGCTATTTCCACCAATATATTCACCCTCATAATCTCCAACTGTAATACTACGCCCTCACAACTTTTAGCATACAATTATCCTCGTTCCAATCACTAGAATTCTTCACACAAAACTGCCATTCACATTACAATATTTTACACAAATACAGACTCATTCTCTCTGCTGAACTACAATCAGATTTCAACATTCAATCTTTCTTCTTCTCAAATAATACCAATCACATTTCCATTCCATAATTCACTTCACAATATTCAGAAACTCTCAATCCTCTTATTCAAAGAAAATAACAAACAAAAGAAAAGAGGTAGCACCAAGCTTACCCCGGCTCACACTATCACAGCAATGGCCCTCGGCTCATGACTATCACAGTATGGCCCTCGGCTTACAACTCTCACAGTCTGGCATTTTTTTCCCCTCTCCCATCCTCCTTATACTACCCTCAGATATTAACTCCTATATTACAGATGATAACTACTTTTCCTGACTATTCATCCATTCTACTTACTGAATCACCTTTTCAGTAATTATCTATCCCTGTTTACACTATACACTAGGTATCTACATTCTGAAAATAACTACTTATTCTACATAGCTCCACTCCTAACTGTGCAGCGTGCTCGCAAATACTCAATTGATACCTATGTAAAAATTATCTAACAACTCTCTACAAAAATTACAATCTCTCTGGCCTATCTAATTAATCAATTGCCACAGTATCTATTATTGGTTCCACCAATTCCAGTTCCAACTGCAAATCTTCGTCCTCCTCCAATCCTTCCATAAGCTCTTGCTTCAACAAAGCTGAAAGGTCTTTATTTTACTCGCCCAGTATATGGACTTGAGCTTCCAATTTTAAGATTTGGACATTCTGAAGTTCCAATTATTGCTACTAACTCATCCATTCTGAAATATCTTCAATCGACACTTGTAACCGACTCCTCACTGCTAACTCTTAACTAGAACTATTACTCTCGAAAATACAAGAAATACAAGAAAATGGCACTCCAGCCAACCCAAAACAACACCACAGAATGACTTTAACTGGTGTCCCACTCCTATTCTTTTACTTAGTGGTGATAATGACAACAAGTTACCCATACTATCTATGAAAGGTAATGGAAAGTAATCTTTCTTGGTGGCCGCATTTAACTTTCAAAAATCTTGATATATCTTGATTTTTTCATTCTTCTTTGACACCATCACGATTGGTGACACCCATGCACTATGCGGAACAAGATAAATAAAATCCACGTCAAGAAGTTTATCCAATTCCTCTTTCACTAAAAAGGAATATTTAGGATTAAGCCAATGTTTTCTTTGACGAACTAGCATAACACCCTCCTCCAAAATAATCTGGTGCTCACACACGTCAACAGAAATCTCTTTCAAATCTGCATATGACCACGCAAAGGTAGATTTGTGATGGACAAAAAACTATTTTCAAGCATCCAATTTTGTACCTATAATACCGACATATATTTTAATTAGCTGTGGTGTTTTGTTGGTGCCCAGGTTAATAGATTGACACACACGGTCTTCAACAATCTTTGATTTAATTGTCTTCTCCTGATCTGAATATCTTGTATTATTCGACATATGGAAACCATCCAAATCTGGTTCCAATGTGCTGACTCTATTGACAGCAGAATTATTCATGCATTCGATAATAGCATAATCCAAGTTAGTCGCATCCTCCTGATGTAGTAAATATTTGCAGGGACCTCCACATTGTTAGACTCATGCCTTTGCTGTTGAAATGTTTTGTCTTACCTCAAATTACGGTGAATCTATAATATCGGCATCTTCTTCAATCAATTGACTATCGTTGTTTGATATAAATTCTAATTTTGGTAATTGAGATTCTTCATGATATTATATGGGATACATCTGTAGAACAATCTGATCCCGGTCTTTTTCAATTATCAATGTGCCTCAGCCCCAATCGTTCTTAGCTTTGGCTTGATAAAGTCAAGGTCTGCCTAATAAAATAAGATACGATAATGTAGAACTCTGTAATTGGAATACAATATAATCGATTTTGTATGTCAATCTCGCAATTATAATGGCAATATTGCATAAGATTTCCATTGGCTTTACCCGACTACAATCTGCCATTCGCAAGACCATTGTCGTAGATAGCAATTACTTTAGATCCAAGTCCTTCATTGTATCCGCGTTCATTAAATTTACACTAGAGCCACCATTGACTTGTACCCCTGGAATTAAAATGCCATTGATTGATGGTGCTCCCGGATCTGGGTTTAAGCTAATTTCATGAATTTTTTTAGTGCAGGATCTTCATCGTATTAGTACTGAATTCAATGTAGATCGACATTCTGGTGCTATAGCCAAAAGTTACTTCATTGTAATTGAAGGCTGAATAACATCCAAATCCTTCAAAATATCGTAGGGTTCCATATTGAGAGTAATTCCTAATACTCTTTTGCGTTTCATTGGTTTCGATTTTACTCTGTGATGTAAGATATTATTCTGTCATGGACTTGGAATTAGAACAGCAGCCGAGGCTTTCTTAGAATTTCCACCCTCGAGAGGATCTTTCAACGGATAGGACGTTTCTCGAAACTGCTTAGAGATTGGAAGTGCTTGGAACAAAACCGAAGCCTCCGTAATTGGGACCTCACTGGGTTTTGTCACTAATTTAGGTCTCATACTAGGTACAAAGCCCGTAATAAGACCTGGATTGGATGGTCCCAATAAATTGGCACGTAGAATCGAATTGGGTTCCTTAGTCTGTTGAGGTTTCAATATTAGGATACGTCCCAATACTGATATTGATTCGTTTAGCCCCGTGGATGGTGCTACTTGCTCTCCTTTAATTGGTTCATCCACATCCTGAATTGAATTCTTATCTTTTTGTTGGCCTCTCGTAAGTACTGCGTTCACCACCTCGACACGATGTACTGGTGCGTCTCGTTGAACAGGGCCTTTATCCTCCGCCGGATAGCTTGTTTGCATTTATTAGTCCCGGTTATTATAATTAAAGGGTGCATGACACTACTGATAAGTGTGACCAAACTGCTTACAATTTCCACATATTGGAGCATAGTCATCACTGGCTCTTGGATTTAGGACATTCACTTGCATAATGTCCGATTTGTCTACAACAATAGCAACGAAGTGGTCTCCTGCCAACTCCTTCAGGGATAATGGGTGTCTCTATTGGTATATAACGGCTAGGTCTGTTCCATGTCGGATGAGTAAAGGATCTTGGTTGACCCATTGTTACTATAGATTCTGGCATTGGCTTCGTCATGGGTGGATATTGATGATATCTTGCTTGGTTCATCGCTAATCTGTGAGTATTGGATACACCTTTTTGGTGAAATTTAGAGTTTAGGAAACTAGAATAATTCTTGTTTTGTTTATTCACTCGATTTCTATTCCAACCAAACCTATTATTCGTTTGTACTTGATTGACATCCCACGAAGTTGGTTGAGTCATTATCTGGTTATTCAGGTTTTGTTGCTTCCGTAAATTCCAACAGTTGGTGGTAATATGCTTGCCCCAGCAAAAGGTACATTGTACAGTCAATTGGGTGGTGAAGGACATTCTGTTACTAAATGACCTTGCCCCTTACAATTACTGCACCAGACATTGGGACGCATATTAGTTGATTTATGCTTTTTTTCTTTATCTTTGGCCAGATTCACAACCAATTCATTCATTTTTTTTGTCAATGTTAACAGCAATGACTCATTGGGATCTCTTGATACTAATGCATTTGACAATTCTTTTGTAGGTATTGGGTTCTCATATGCGAAATAAGACGCATACGAATGTGATGATGATGGTGGTACAACTTGCAATGGAACGACTTCTACTATTCCCTGTGGAATTGTACCATATTCATTCTTTCCCAGATAACTTCTTGATGCGTCATTCCAAGTTGTCATTTGATAACCTCCTTGAGATGGAATCATCTTGGCTCCAACTATTAAGTTCTGGTCATAGTGACATTCCTCCCATACTTTCGCTCGCTCAAGAGATGATGCAATGGTGGCTGATTGGGCCTCCTTTACAAACATCTTCAATTCTGGTGGGTGTAGTCTATTAACCAATATAGACAACACAAACGATTCCAGTATTTGGTTATTTGGCCATTTTTGAAGTATATTTGCTACACGACCATAATATGATTGTACTGCTTCCCTTGGTACCATTCTGCTAGTCATTAATTTTTCTCTAAGACGTTCTTCAAAACCAATTGGTCAAAAATGGGCTAAAAATATATTTTTCAATGCCTCCCAATTGATAAATTGTCCCTCAGGTTGGCGGTTATACCAATCAAACGCTGTGTCTTTCAATGTCGCTGGCAGCCATCTCAGCCAAATGTCTTCTGTTCTTCCATTATTGGCTACATATGCCATCAAGAATTGAGACAAATATTAATCTAGATCCGCACCAAGCAAACCTCAAAAAATAGATAATGGCGCAACATTAGTCGTACAATCGCCTACTGCACCCATTTGCACTGCAATCGAAATAGCTGGTCTTCCTGACGCCATTGAATTTTTTGTTCCGCTAAACTCCATTTTAAAATAATCTCTGCTTTCCCTTATTCTAATTTTCGAGCTCTCAATGCTCCTCGATTTACTGTTATTTTTTGTAAATAGTTTTATTGGTAGAATTATAGGTGAAAACGTCAGATTTTGAAATACAATATAGTTATCTTTATTAGCGACCAATTTGTGCCAATTTGAAGAGCCACTATTGCTCGTTTCAGTGATACCCCTTACTGAAAAAATATCCAAAAAGTACCAAATTCTTCTACGCCTTCTTCTCTTTCAGTTAATGGCCTCAAGATTTCTACTAGAATGTTAATAAAATTTCCAGCGAGTGTTCTTGACAGTTTTTCTAACGATACATACGATTGTAGAATTAATAGTCTGTCTGGTTCTTAATATGTTCGGATGCACCGACAAGCTTGCAACCAAGGTTTAATCCAATTCTGTCAATGCTTCTTTTTAAGATTATGTTCTTGCTCCTCTCTAAGCAAGTTCCTTCCTTGTGTTCTTCCCTGTCTTTCTCTCAACTGATTTATTTTCCTCGATGCATTGCCCTCGTTCTTATTAACCATAATCTTGCTTCAAACACTATTGAAATTGTCTTCCATTGCCAATTTTTTCACACGTTTGATAATTAATTCCTAATACTCAAAGCTATTATCACTCCCCGACAGCGGCACCAAAATATGATTGCTCGTTTTATTTATTCTAAAAGAAACCTCCCAGAATAAACCCGTATAGGGAGATTCGAACATGGGGAATGACTAGTTGCTTAATCGTTCATGTTAGGATCATACAATCAATTATCTCCTGAATATATTGTCTCTATTTCCAATATCTGAACACACAAGAAAATTATAATCTCTTCCTTCACCTTATCGGTCTCTTCCTTACAGTAATTCAGTCATACCAATAACTGCTATTTCTACCAATATATTCACCCTCATAATCTCCAACTGTAATACTACGCCCTCACAACTTTCAGCACACAATTACCCTCGTTCCAATCACTGGAATTCTTCACACAAAATTGCCATTCACATTACAGTATTTCAAACAAACACAAACTCATTCTCTCTGCTGAATTACAATCAGATTTCAACATTCAATCTTTCTTCTTCTCAAATAATACCAATCACATTTCCATTCCATAATTCACTTCACAATATTCAGAAACTCTCAATCCTCTTATTCAAAGAAAATAACAAACAAAAGAAAAGAGGTAGCACCAAGCTTACCTCGGCTCACACTATCACAGCGATGGCCCTCGGCTCATGACTATCACAGTCTGGTCCTCGGCTTACAACTCTCACAATTTGGCATTTTTTTCCCCTCTCCCATCCTCCTTATACTACCCTTAGATACCAACTCCTATATTACAGATGATAACTACTTTTCCTGACTATTCATCCATTCTACTTGTTGAATCACCTTTTCAGCAGTTATCTATCCCTGTTTACACTATACAGTAGGTATCTACATTCTGAAAATAACTACTTATTCTACAACTATAGATTGATCCAAATGGCGGTTGTGCTCCTTCTTAAAGGTCAATTGAGCAATTATAAGGGCGATGTTTTGGAAGAGTATCCGCATTCTTCTTCTCAAATACATCTTAAAATTCTTGATATTGGCTGAGAATGCTACTTGAAGTCTTCGCATCATTAGAAATAGGTGTGGCATAAATGACACAAGATGATCCTTCTTTTGCAACATGCAAGAAAGCTCTTGCACCTATAAACATAGGTTTAATTGCACTAGACTTATGACTTTCTATTGGATTAATTTCACTCTTAATTATGCTTTTAGAGAAGTCAAGGATATGAAAAAACTAATTTATGCAAGGATTATACTTTTTTAATCGTGATAAATCTAAAATGACTGGATTAGAGGAAGATCTAATTATTTTAAAGATTAAGCAACTACTATGTCAATTTATTGCTACATCTATAGGAAGTATTTCATGAGTAACATCTCTAGAAGACAACAGACGACCATCTATGACTTCTATATAAACAGGTTTGATTTTTTGTACTAACGGTATTTTATGACTTTTAACAAATTCTATGTCTAAATAACAAGCTAAGGCTCTTGAATCTATCAAGGCAGGGGCTTTATAATTATTTGGTCCTAAATACACATCAATTATAAAATAAAGAGGGGGTTTTGAAGAGAAGATAGGACTTATATTAGAAATTGTAGAAGATTTCAGCCGCATGGTCCCTATTATAGCTAGACAAATTTGTTTTCTGACACATTGTCTTCTTTGACAGATGTGCTCCTCATTTTGAGATTTTTTCGCTTCTTTGGACAATGTTGAGTAATGTGTTTAGGTTCTCCATAATATAAGCACAATCCTTCTTGGTGGGGATGAATCTTTTCTTATTCGATAAGAGGTTTAAAACATACCACATCAATTTGCATATCCTTTGCTTCTGAATGTATGTATTGAAGAGATGTCCATGTTGCCATTAAATAATAGTAACGTTGAGGCCCATTTGTATGACTTTCAGATCAAAATTCAAAAAGTTGATCATTGCATTTCACAGCAAAGTCAATTGCTTGACTTAATATTTGAGGATCACGTAAATTAAGCATCAATTTCTTTACTTCATATTGTAATCCATAGAAAAATTGGCCAATAAGTGCAGCATTATCCCACTTGATATCAATTATAAGTTGTCAAAATTATGAAGCATATAACATTATAGATCGATTGTCTTGTTGTAAAATACGGATCTTGTTGGTTACAGCACGAGTTGCATCATGTTCTCCATATATGGACCAGAATTCCACTAAAAATGCCTCCAAATTATCCACTATCGGATCTCGTCATCTAAGAAAAGATGAAAACCACAATAGTGTTGAACTTGAAAGAAGTGTGCCAATGAATCTAACTTGTAATCCTGGAATTGGATAGCTTTGAGGTTGAAGTTCAATCACAAGTTATACTTGATTAATAAATCCTCGAAATTTGGTTCTTGTACCATCAAACTTTTTGGGCAACTCTTAGTTCTCTAATACTTGAAGGATGCTCCACCATGTGTGGAGGGACATGATTTGGTGCAGATGTTGAAGCAACTCTAATCATCTCTATATCCTCACTTCTTGCCATTCTTCTTGATCCTTATGGTAGTAAGCTAAGTTAATGCATGGCAAGCATCAATTCACTCAATTGCTCTTGTATTTGTGCTATTGTACTCTTCATTTCAAGAAGCTGTGCCATAATAATACTTAGAAAAATATCTAATACCACTCAAGACAAGTAAAAAAAAGGACTTGAGGACAAAGAAAATACTAACAACAATATCAATTTAGAAGATGGTAATCCGCAACTTCTAATATGCTTATGTCTTATCATGAAAAAGGAGTAATCCACTCTTAATTAAGACAAGACAAAGCTCTGATACTATAAATATTCTCTTGTCAATCTGTCAAGGACATGAACTAAAAGATGATGCATAAATCAATAAAATCTATGTCAAAGAAAGAGTGACAAAATAGAAGTAAGAAAGTACATATATTAAAAGAAATTGGAAGGGCTTATTGCCAAAAGACAAGAAAACTTGAGACTCTTGAAACTAGACTAGAAGCAAGAAAGGAATTAAAAGAGTGAAGAGGGCTTCACTCTTGTCTCTATATATACTATCTAACTAGGGGCTATGTGGCGATGTTCTATAGGACCTCTAATGTTTGTTGACTTTATAGGACACATGTCTTGACTTTCAAAGCAAGTTTTTCTATGTGTAGGCCACATAATTAGTTTGGTCTTTAAGCTAACAACATGTGTGGCACATGGCCAACTTGTTGACCACGTTTTTAATCCAAAAAGTCAATTAAAGACACTTATAAAGTCAGAGCAGCATCTATAAAGCTTCTAAGAAGCTATTGTAGAAGATATTATAGAATTAACTTACTTTTACGTACTTCTACTTACTTCTACTTACTTCTACCTATTTATACAAGTAATTACTAGCTTACATGCGTATGTCCGTGACACACGTGTATTAACTTACAAGACAAGTTTCTTATATATATGCCACATCATTAGCTTGTACAACAAACTATCTATACATGCAATACATGGCTAACTTGTTGGCCAAGTTTCTAACCTACCAATCAACCATAAACATGTATAAAGTCAAATATGCATCTATAAAGCTTTTAAGAACTTTGCTGTAAGATAATATTAAATCTACCTATATTTATTTTTTACTTAGCACATTTTATCTAGATAAATATATATGTATATGACAATATTAGTATTATGACAAGCTTTTGGTATTGTAAGAGTTTTTTAAGGTCTATATCAAAATGGACATTGGTATTGCAGTTGGGCTGGGACAAATAAGAGAAGGATAAAGATGTCCAAAGCTTCTAATTAGAGGCCTTAAATGTATGTATAGACATAATGGCTATATATATTTATAAATATAATGGATCCATGTATAGCAATTTGAAGCATGCATGTAATCTGGGCATATATATATATATATATATATATATATATTTCTTTAAAATCCAATTATGATTAAATTAAAAATATAAAAGTGGTAGTCTTTTTGAAAATTTTTAATTGAACATCTTTTGTGTAAATTATATAAAAAATTTCAATTGATATTAAAATAACATTATACTTGATAATAAGTTTATAACTAAAATATAATAAAATTATAATATTTTAATATAAAAAATAATTAAATGTATGATTTTAAATATCTTTGTCATTTCTTAATTTTAATTGGTTATTATTTTATCTTTTCATAAATTGTTGAAGTCAATTTAAATGCAATTGCAAAATCATAAACATAATTGAGCAAATTATAAATTATAAAATCTTAGTGACAAATACTTTTATTTGATTACAGATTAAGATATTATAAGAACTATTTACACAACTATCAAAGAAACATTTCATAGCATCTTTGCCACATGTGACATATTCATAACATCCATTTCACATCTATTTCATTTCACATGTGACATATTCATCCACAGAAATATTTAGTTATTTCACAAATATCTGGAAGATGTCCAACCTATAATTTGTTATGTTTTAATTGAGGTCCGTGGACAGCTATTATATTCTACTACTGACCAAGTGCCATTGGTTCCTTGTGGTTGTTAAAGCACATGTAGTCTATCAGTAATTCTACATCAATGTTGCAAGAGTGCCAAGTCATTATACAGTAAGTGATTGATCATTCTAATTCTGCAAGCCTGCCTACGAGCCATACGTCACCACTAAGCCAGTCAATGAATTATTGCAAAGCCCTGGCAAAGAACGCTGCATACCAATGTCCCATTAACCAAGCCTGGTGCAGTGATCTCGTTACACTGCATCCAAAGGGCAGATTGAACGATACTCAGCATGTCCACTTCTTCCAAGGATTGGATATCTTTAGCTTTTCCTGTGGTTCACACCACAGAAAACCTTCATAGTAAATGGTAAAGTTTCCTGGAGGGTGGTTTAGGCGGTTTGACATGATATCATCCTGTAAGACCTTGGACATTGTCTTCGTTGAACAATTTGCAGAGATACTCTCATTTTGATAGCAGGTCATCCCAATGCAGAAAAGGGCACTTATCATCCTAGCTTGGGGTTAAACTTTAAGAAGACCAGGGTTTAACCACACTGGCCTCAGAAAAGAATACATCAAACCATTCCTAAGGTCTAGTAATTAGGACAAATTTAGGTAGCATTTTAGTCTATTGATCATCAAAGTGTAAATCCAATCCCACTTGATTGACTGAAGCACGAGGAAGCATTGTGTCAGTGCATTTGGTGAATGTTGGTGCGTATGGTGAATGAAGTCAGTGAAGTAATAAATTCGCCAACTGAATTTAGCTCAGCCAGCGGGCAATGCCATCTTCCTCACCTACAGCTGCTAGAATCTCCATAGATACTTGCAAAGTGACCTGCTCATATAAGCAAATGAAAAGAGACAATGTGTGAGATAAGATATGCAGTTGATCACCGCCTTGTTCAGACCCGCAAAACGGTCTCCTAGAAATAAAGAAAGATATTCAAGGGTTAATACCTACCGAGCGAAATCTGCTGTTTGTCAGACTGCAGTTATCAAGTTGACGTCCTTCTACAATCCAGCTTTCCCACACATCAAATGTATGGTTGACAAACACCAACTCCAGCTTCTTATTCGCCTGCACTCAACTCATGTTTATAAGATGGGCACAAATGTGCATGTTAATTATTACATGCTGTTGGTATAAAGAAATCAGATTGGTTTCAGGCAACTTTCGTCCAGATACGACCAATAATGCCATATCAACTTGAGAAAAGACTTCTAAAGCTGGATCAAAGAAGTGGAAAGTGACGTGATGTCTTTTGAAAAACATTAGATCAACACTAACCTGAAGGAGTTTACCACCTGCTGCTAGGGATCTAAGACCAATGCGATCCTGTACCATTGTACAAGTTGTTAGATCCAGTGTGTAACACAAACATGCTAAAATAACTCAATTGATTTTAATCAAAAGATCAGTATCGGAAGAAAGATCACATACTATCTACAGCAACATTCACTGCACTATGTCTTCACAGAACTTTTAGACAAGCCAAGCTCGAGTTTACCTATCCATAAATGAGATGAAAAACTTACCCTGTTGCGTACTACAACGAGGAACTGAGAAGCAGGGTCCCGGGGTGTCACATCAAACAGAATATCTAAGCACCATCCTCGGCCAGGACCACGTTGCCGAGCCACATAGTACCCACCCCCTGATACTGCATGCAAAGCTACAACGAAACCCTCCTTCAGTTGATCTATAGCATATCCCATAGACACCATACTAGTCACCTGCTCTCGCCCACTTGATGGAGTGTCAACTATGGCCTTGAGGTTGCCCTCTCCTGGTGAACCAAATCGAGAATCAGAGATAGGTCTGTTATCCCGAGCACTCACACTAGCACCCTGGTCATTTCTTGGTGTTGAAATCCAATCCGTTTCTCTTTCTTGGACTTGAAAAGAATCCATATTATGTTGAGACTTCCGCCGTCCAGACCGCTTTTTTGACTTCTTTCCTGATCCTCTGCCCTGATTCTGATGTCCCTCGTGCTGTTGCTTTAGATTAAAGCTGTCAATTCTTGAATCCTGCCCAAGAGAGCGTGGATCCTGAGCCTGAAAAACCATCGAACTAGCCCTGTACTCAGATCCAGACGTTACCTCACCATGATGCCTGGACTCCTCCTTCCCAATCAGGGTCTTCGTCAAAGTTTCCTGGCAGGGTTCTTGAGTGAAATTTGCATAGTACTCATCATCATCAGAGGTGATGTCCATTGGTACCACACCTGTGACTAGATAAGAACGCAGTACAGTTAAAGCTTTCGCTCGGATTTCTAGCCAAACCTCCTCACTGTATTCAGCACTACGCGGTAGTACCAGCACGTTTTCCATTTCTCGGACCTGTCAAAATCATGAACACACAACTCGCTGCAATTCACACTGGCTTGTGAAAGACTTCAGAGGCAAAAAAATGCCTAAACAATTCTTAACTTGTTCCCCATGTTACTTCAATGTAGTCAAGTTTGAACTTGAAGAACACAACAATACATGAGACCAATGCCATTTACAGACTCTTCGACCTGATCTGTACAAATTAAGCATGTTTTCAGACCAGATTTATTCAAAAGAAGCTATGCAATATCCGATAATTGGACTCACGTTTCACACGCAACCTAATGAAGAACACTGGCTGACAGAATACAAGAGATGATGAATCTTACCCATGCTTCCAGCCAGTGAGGACCTTCCACGCCGTCCAATGCACAGCCTGCTAGCTTACCATTTATGATTGCCTGCTTCACTGCACAATCATCCAGCAAGTGGCTGCTGCTAGTGTTCACAAGAATTGCACCTGCAACCCAGTCAGCAAGTTCAGAAATAGAGGAATTGAATATTATGGCCATTTCCCAAGTCCATGAACTGCACAACAACTTGTCTAATTACTTACCTTAAAGACAAACCAGGGTTTAGACGACTAGCTCCCAAATGCCAAAAATAGCTACAGCTGATGTAACAAGTGAATGAAATGTCTCAAGATACTAGACCGATATACAAAGTTCATAAACTACTGCCAGCCTCATGTGTAATCGACGAGTACTAGAAAACAACATATGAACGTATAAGGATGATCAGAAGTAGACTACCTGGTTTGACCGATTCAAGAAATTCGGCATTTATGAGCTGCACAGTTTCATTGCTGAGAGCACAATGAAGAGATATTACGTCACTGGAAGCAAGCAGCTCTTTCAGGCTATTAACCTTCTTTGCAGCAAAAGGCAACTGCCTCTTGTTTACTTGCTCACCTTCTGTATTCTGTGCATCACCGTATGTATATGGATGAAACTAAAATTATTGAAAAAATAAAAAATAAAATAAAATAAAAAAAATTAGCATACTCGTATAACAGATAAGAAACAAAGCGAGAGTAAAACAAGCATGTACGCCTCAAAGGAGATCTAGATCACACAACCCCGGTGCAATAGATGGAGAATATAAGACATAAATCTAAACCCCTTACGCTGATACGCATGAAATTAAACTGAATGATATTGTAGAAATGAATGACGAAACACAGGTTGGAGAATAACTTTAACACGACATTACGTGCGGGGAGAGCCAGAGGAATTATTACTCTCATTAACCAATCAGTATGTAATAACATACATAATGGATGCGATTACTGTGTGCAACAAAGAGCCACTTCTAAAGATCGAACAAGAGAACTGATGCGCAGGCTATACCTTGTATGAGATGGGTGGGACTGCGAGATCAGAACGACTCACCTCTGGATCATAATATATAACCAGCATCCGGAATGCGAGGCTCCGAACAGCGACAGCGCATGCGGTTGCGGATGCCCCTATAATCCCCAACACAAGTCCTTTGCAGCGATGCATACCTGTACACACAGACTTAGAAGCTCCCAGCCATCCCGCAGCACTTGCATGACCTTTCCTAGCCAAAACATGAGTATGGCGCAACAGCCCCAGCATCAAAGCCAAGGTGGTATCTGCCACCTCTTCCACGCGCTTACTATCAACATGAATTACTTGCAAACCCATCTCGGCAGCCAATGCTGCGTCCACTGCCTTGTCCACAGAGCTTAAACACAGGATGAGCTGCCAGGGTTGCAATCTCTTCTGGGCTGCGCCAGGCAGATTTGCCAGAGAGGTCATCAATACGGCGATCGCAGTCTCGATCCTTCCCTCTGTGACTTGCGTCAACCCTACGTGCCGAACTTCTGCAATGCCAGCAAGTGCTTCTTCCTCAAGTCGGCAATCTTCCAGGCAATTCAGGGCAACAACCAGAGGCAGCATATGTGTTCGTCTGTCGAAGGCAACCTCTCTCGACTGCTGAGACGAGCTTGTCGTTGCAGGCATACCATTTACTGCAAAACCATTACTCTTTTGTAGCTGCTGCGTCCCAGCGGACGCTTTCAACCCCACCATCCCCGCTGGACTTCGGGTGCTCGTAGCCATGTTCCTATAACTTCCCTTGGCTGCTAGCACCTACTGCACGCAAAAGAAATACAAACAAGACATGTGAGAACCAACTTATCAAACGACTACCTAATGAGAAGGTACTCATTCATCAGATCAACATGTAAATGCTCCTCCGAAACGTAAGAATCACCAACACATCACCAGAACGAAATGTCGCACCCCCATGGTGCACACAATGTTTTTGGCAGATGAACCAATGCATATGCCATCACACAATGATCAAAAGCTAGAAAAATACGTACATCTCAAAAACGTTATTTGGAGCACCTCCAGAGACCTCGGCGGCAGTACGCAAGGTCAGCTCTGCTTTCAACTCCTTCAACTGTGATTAAATCACAGAACCAAGAATTTGTTGCCTCAGAATTGTGACAAACATAGGGACGCATTTAAATACAACGCCATCCGTCGGGCCAGCTGACAAGAACTCAGTGAAAGAGTTTCTGAAATGTTGGCAAGAGGATCTGGTACAGGGGGGACTTTAATGAACAGAACCTAATGCGATGAATTGTAAACACAGATCGTTTCCAACCGCCTGAAGATTTTTCAATCAGCAATCACAGAAGTTCACCCTCCAGCCATGTCGATTTTAGTTAGCAGGATCCAAAATTGTTGCAGGACTTATATGTAGTTCACAGACCTGAATAAGTAGTTCATCCTTGCTCTGGGCGCGAAGCTCGAGCACCTTGATCTTGGCTGCAGGACACAAAATCAGTACTTAATAACACTATCAACCAGCGGAAGACATGACACCGCGATGCCCGCGATTTTCGCACTTGCTGGAATCAAATTTTCATGAATTCTACCACTACCGTTGCCATGATGGCGACACACCATCCCCACACACTTCTCTCCCAGCAGAGAACTGTATGCTGCAGAGGAGGCCCCCAAAAATCCTCCAGCACCAAGCGCTGCAGGGAGGAGGACGGAGGGGTATGGTGCGATGTGGTGCGGTAATCACGGCTAGAACCACAATACACTTGCTCAGAACAGCAATGAAGAATGAGGGTTTATGCCGCAGGCATTCAGACAAACCGAAATGGCAGAAAACTAACCCATAACTACGGAATGATTGGAAGTAGATCTTGGCAACGGACCACATGCAGGAGAAGCAAGTGAAAGGCAGGGAAAAGATCACCCAGACAAGGCAAGGGACGAGTGTAGAGGTTTCCGCAAGTCTGTCTCTGACATAAAACCCTAATGTGCGGAGGACAGGGCCATCTACCCTCTGGAACCAGGATCTCCACACCCAATGTCTTCCATCCCATGGCCTCCCAAACACAACAGACCTTCCCGCGTTGGTTGCAACTCTACTCTCCACCGTGCACCCCAACGTAACCCCTGTTCAATTCGTCTCCGATAACTCGGGATGCTGGAATGTCCAATCACTAATTTTACCACTAAATACCAATACAAGTTTAGAGCCACCACCTAATAAGAGTTCTCGACTTTGGAGGTCATGTTACTCCAGAACCTAGGTCAATCGAAAAGAAAAATACAAGATGCCATAAACATCCAATTCCATCTGGGTCACCGTGAAGCGTAAAGGGCGGCGGTGGACAGAATCTACACTCAACCTAACGATATATCCGCCAAGATACCTGTAAACTCAAGGACGGTAGCAACGGCAATGCCCAGCATAAACCATTGGCTTTTCCTTCCCCACCTTGAATAATTTACCTTCCTCAACTTTTCCAAGACAAAATTTTCACACCAACGTCATTTGCTTAAGACATTAAATCACAACCATATACGAAAATCAAATTCTTCCAATATTTACTTTGAAGAAGAAGAAAAATATAGAGAGAGAGAGAGAGATAGATAGATAGATAGATTACTCTAAATGAATGATTTTATGATAATTTTAACACAGATCCTTAATTGTTTTTTCACTAAATATTAAATTTCAAAAATATTATTACACAAATTAGCTTATTATTATTAAGATTATTTATCAACCAAAATCTAAATAAATTCTTTGAATTAAAAGAATTTATCACACAATGAAAATAATTACAAATATAGAAGAATGTAAAATTGAGGTGTTCAATAAATAATTTGTTGTGTTTATCTTTTGGATTAAATTGAATAAATTATTTTATTTTTTAATAATTTAAAATCAAAATCATTTCCATTTGAATTCTAAAATTTAAATCCAAAGTTTAAAAATTAATTATAATTATGATGTAGAATAAAAAAATATTTAGATCTTTTATTTAATATTTAGAATTAATATTTTGTAATAGATTTGAATTATTTAAAGTATTGTATAAGATAATACTTAATAAAACTTATTAGCTATGATATATTGATTATATAACTAATTGTGTATGTTGTTAAGGACATGAATCAAGACTAAATACTAACATAACAATATATACTTGTGTTACTAATAGAAAGAAAGTAAAAAAATAAGAAAAAAGTATAATATAGAATAAAACTAAAATGGCAATTGTAATTTACAAAGAAGTGAGGGAGTCTTTGTCAATGACATATATTTAGACAAAATTCAAAAAAATATATATTTTTGTATTAGTAAAGAAGTAAGAAAGTAATAATAGAAATAAACACATTGATGTAAGGTTGGAAAGAATTACAATGGCTATTATCAAAAAGAAAAAAAAAAAAAAAAAAAAAAAAAAAGACTAAAACTAAGATTAAAATACAAGAAATGTATTAAAAAAAAATGAAGATAGCCTCACTATTATCTTTCACATAATAGTTATCAAAAAATGCCATATAAATGCTTTATAAGAACCATAAAACTAATAGCCCAAGTATCAAGTTGTAGGTTGCTTTAAATATAATTTTATTGATCTAATATATCTCTAGATAAGTTTATTAAGATTCTTAATGAAGATATTGTCTATATAACATGTTCTATCTACTTTTACTTAATTTTATTTACTTTTATATACTAAATTAAAATAAACATTATTTATATTACATCTCTTTTTAAAAACAAGTTTCACAAGATCAATGAAGTTATTTTAGAATTTGATGAAGTCAAAGATTTATTCAATGATATTAGTAATATACTTTGATCTATACTTTGCATGAAAGTGTTTGTTAGTTCCTTCAATCATTAATAATAAAGCATATAAGAGCAAGAAGACTACTTAATTATTTGATTATTATTAAGATCTATTTATATATATATATATATATATATAAAACATGCACATACATTGACTATTATTATGAATGCTATCAAGTATAATATTCACATCCAATAGTATCAATTAGCAACAAGAGTCTCTTTTAAAATTATAATAACATACACATTATATCTTGCTATCTATACAAAGAATGTCTATCTTAAAGAATTTTATCTTAATTTTGATATTCAAAAGATTAAGGCAACCTGAATAATTTATTTAGAAATTTTAAAATAATATCTCTTGAAATAAATTTGTCAAGTATTGGTTCTCTATCTTGCAAAGATATTCCAAAGCTTAAATTTTAGACTTATTTTATTTTATTTTATTTTATATTATTTTTTTGAAAATATTTGATTCATACTTTTAATGGATGTTATTTGTAAAAATCAAAAATAATTTTTGACATGGTTTTTATATGTATTTATTAATATTATATTTGTAATGATATACAAAATATTCTAATAAATTTTAAAAATGTCTTAAATCCAAGACTTCTTCCACTTTAAATTCTTGATTATTATATATACAATTGAAGGTGGTGGTATTTTTTTTAAATTTTTTTTAATATACTAATTTTTAATATGAGGCTTGATAAAAGACATATAAAATACATGATAAATCTTTATTAATTATAATAATTGCAATTCATTTTCTATTAGATTAATTTATTTTTAAATAAGAAATAATCCAACTTGTCACAAGTTTGATTAGTCTCAAAATTACAATGGAATAATCATACCTTACTATCAAATTTGAATAAAAAGATCTACATTAATTCTCAGTCATTTTTAGTCTATTATTTTGTGAAGTTCTATAATTTAACTTATCAATTGTTTTTGATATTGGTTTTCCAACTTTTTCAAAGCCATAAGTATTAAATTTTATTAAAAAAACATATTATATTATTATATAAAAATTATGCCGATGATAAGAAAATTATCAAATAGTCTTAGTAATATGTGATAGTACTTTGTAAGTATTATTCTAATGCTTGATTTATATATTTTATTTACCTTCAATCTAAGGATGTAAAATTGAATACAACTTTATATCAATATTTAATATGTTAAAAAAAATCTTTTAAAATCTTAATATAAATTAGGATTTTTGATCATATATAATATCTGTGATATGGTATAGATATGATATTTGTATGATTGACACATAGGGATAGATAGTTAGAACCAAGGAAGTTTTTAGAATTGGGATTAGATTAGTTTCTAAAATTCTAGAAGTAGGATCTACTATGGAATATTCTAGAAAGAATTTAGGACAATTATTTAGATGGGATCTATTATAGAATCTTCTAGAAGGAATTTAAGCCAATTATTTAAATAAGATCTATGACCTAAGAACATTCTAGAAAGTCCAAGGTAGTAGAATAAATTATATATAAGACTGACCAAGGCCTTTTGGGGCATCCAATTAAATAAGTTTTTGAACCTTCTCTCTTAATAAAGTTTGGTTTTGCATCTTTATATTTAGTTCTATTTTATTTTATTTTTTATTTATTGAGTTTTGTCTTCCATGTCCAATTTTATTTAGTTTTGTTTAATTTTATTCTGGTCTAGTTTGTCCTATCTTGTGATGAGATTTTTATGTTGTAGTGGATTAGAAGGGTTCTAAATACTTGACATAGATTGGTCATGTATCATTGGTATTAGAGCTAGTGTTGGACTATTTTTTTTAGTATAATATCAATAGTCGTCATCTAGTCTAAAGTTAGTTGTTTTAATCACATTAGGTACTATGTTTAGGCTAATAGGAGCTACTCTTAAAAAATCAACCAGGGAGTTAGAAGGCATTACAATAGTAGAATCCAGCGGAGAAATTATAGTATAGAAGATATGGCAGAGCAATCCCAGATGGAGGTTCAAATACAATACCTCTTAAATCTGATAGTTACTTTATAAGAGCAAATAGAAGCCTCAAGGAGAAGGGAGTAGACATCTGCTAGGTTGAAATTGAGTAAGCCTAGTACATACTTTGGAATTTTAAGACAAGAAGACGTATGTCAATAATTCTTCATCATGCAACAATACTTCCAACAATCTGAGGCAAATATCATTGAAAGAATTATATATGCAGTCAGTTATTTGAGAGATGCGGTAGCTATTTGGTGGTGACATTGAGTTGAAAGCTTTGGAGTTCAAGGTACATTTTGTGATTGAGAAGAGTTTGAAACCAAGTTTAGGAATCAATTTTGGCCCATCAATGTGGAGAAGATAGCACACATTTAGTTAACAAATCTTACACAATCTACAACAGTACAAGATTATATCTTCAAATTCAAGTTCCTATATCTTCAAATTGACAATGTTTTATAAATAAAGATGATGGATTAATTCCTATGAGGTTTGAAACCTGGAGTCTAACGAGAGGTAGAGCTAAAAGATCCACAAATATTTGAAGAGACAATTTGGATAGCAAAAAGGGTCGATGTTATAGATTTTAGAAATCGTGGAATAAGACATATAGCACGAAGTCCTATGCCACTGTCTAATATTATGGTATAGCAATCAACGCTAATGGAGGTAGATGCTTTACAAAGATCATTGATACCACAAAGATGACAAGTATTGGCACAAAAGAGATTGTGTTTCTATTATCGGGAACAAACCATCAGATTGGAAGTTGTCTAAAATGTCAAAATTCAAGCACCAACAAAAATAAGGTAGGTTTATAATCTCGAAACTCACCAAGTCGACAATGAGATAAAGTAAGAAAATAGAGCTCCCTAATAAAGGCACTAAAGAGCAATACCAGGGATATCTACTCTTTCTTAGAAAAAAATGGCATGGCCTTGGACAATTATAAAAGAATTAATTGATGCATATTATGGAACTATTAAGAGGACAACCATGTCAAGTGCCTGTAGATTGTGGTTCTACAAAAAATTATATGTCAATTGAAATTGCCAACCAACTTAGAATTAAAACTAAGGAAATTAACGAAAGAAGTATATACCTTATAGATGATCAAGAAAACATATTCAATGAGACATGTATAAAAGAAATTTTGAGGTTGACTAACATCTACATCTTAAGAAAGATGTTCAAGGTGACAAAGCTAAGGTATGATGTTATCATTAGTATGCTATGGCTGAAGATGGAAAATAATCAAATTAATTAGATAGCAAGGATAATCTTTTTTAAAGACGGTGGATGCAAGGTGACTCTTTGTACTTCCATATTAAGTAAACAAGAAAGAAATTGGAAATCAAAGACTTACTTGTAGGGACAACTATTATAAAGAAGCAAATACAGCATAAGCAATCAATATATATATGGTGGTTCCAAATCTTGTAATAGTGGTGGACAAGACAATCAAAGGAGTTTAGTAGGTAGAATAATTCATACAAGAATATTAAAATCTCTTTCCAACCGACCTACCTAGTGGCATGCTTCTTGATTGAAGTGCCTTCTTTCAAATAGAAGTATTGTATAGAGCCAAACTAGTAAGTCAATTAATTTATTACTTAGCTCCAAAAGAACTTGAAGAATTATAGAAGACAATGGACAAACTCTTAGAGAAAGGCATCATATGAGAAAGCACATCACAATGGAGAGCACTTGTATTCTTTGCACCAAAAAAAGATGGTAGATTTTGGCTTTACATTGACTATTGAGGTTTCAATAAGTAAACTATTAAGAATGCATATCCACTTCTATGTATAGGTGATCTTCAAGACAAACTTTGAAGTGCACTTATGTTTAATAAATTAGATCTTTGGAGCGGCTATTAGCAAATACCTATTGCAAAAGAGGATGTAGAAAAGACAACATTTTATACGTATTATGGACATTTTGAATGGTTGATTATACCTTTTGGCTTTACCAATGCTCTAGCTTCTTTCATGGGTCTTATGAGCTAATTGTTTGGAGATCTTTTGGATTAGTATGTAGTTGTTTTCATTGATGATATCCTTATACATAATAAAATCCTTGAAAAGTATGAACAACATCTATAAAAAATACTGCATTGTCTATAAGATAATTACTTCTAATACAAGCAATCAAAATGCAAATTTTGAAAGTGAGAAGTCACTTTTTTTGGACATTTAATGTGCTTCAAAGGCATGCATATAGACTAAGATAAGGTGAAAGTAGTAGAAGATTGGCCAACTTCCAAGGATGTTTTCAAAGTTTACTCATTTTTAGGCCTTGCTAGATATTATAGCCATTTTATTTGGCGATTTACTCACACTACTACTTTATTGACAAACCTATTTGAGAAAGATGTCCCATTTGAAGAGAAATTGGAATGAGAAAGCACCTTTGAAAGGCTAAAAGAGGCACTCATTATTGCTCCAATATTACAATGGTATAATCATAACCTTTCTTGTATGCATGACATTAATACTTTCGACTTTGCTATTGGAATAGTCGTTCAGCAAGAATTTGGTAGGAGCCTTCAACTTATGGTATATGAAATATGTAAGCTCAGAAGGACAAAGTGTAATTACTCTGCATGTGATCCAGAGCAATTAACAATTGTACATACTGCAAAGATATGGCAACACTATTTGTTGGTTGTTCAGAGTGACCATCGACCCTTACTACACAATTTGCATATGAAAAATATGAAATCATGACATCATCATTAGAAAGAAAAGTTAGAGGTTTTTTATATCCAGCTAGAATATAAGCAAGGATAATAATATAGTGTGCCAGATAACTTATTATGGAGACTAGACTTGAAAGATGAATTGTGATACAAGACAAAAGTCATTACTATTAGTAATATTATTTCAAATCTAATCAAAAAGGTAAAATAGAAAGAAGTTATGCATTGAATGCTTATTTCAAGATGATTAGCGATTGGATGAAGGTGAGCAATATATCACATCAATATTAAAATCTAATTGATGGCTTGTTCTATTTCAAGAAGTCAATTTATGTACCTAATAATATTATATTTTAGATGTTTATACTTCAAGAAAGATACGATATTTCAATATCTAGACATCTAAAATAAGTATTAAAGATATGAATTTGGATAGATTTGGATCATGATGTTTGAGCCTTTGCATGCTCTTGCAAGTCACGTCAACGTAATAAAACATACAATACAACATCTCATAGATTATTACACCTAATTTTGCTACCTATGGCATATTGGGAGCAAGTGACTATGAATCTCATTATGTGTTTGCCATAGATGTCTCATAATCATACTGCAATTATTATGGTTATAGATTGATCCTTGAAGCAACTTTACTTGGCTTTGATGTGTTCGGATATTGATGCCCCAATGCTTGCATGAATCTTCTTTAATATATTAAAGAAGCAACATAGATTACTACCATATTTTACCACCATAGATTACATCATGTCATTATTTTAGATTGAAATCCATGCTTCATAAGAAGTTTTTAGCAAGTCTTATTCAAGCTACTAGGCACACGACTTACCATATCTACAGCCTTCCATCCCTAAACCAGAGAAGTTCTATTCCTTATATATATTACATTCACCATGGCTTTTGTCCAAAATTCATATCCAAGGTGTTGATCATTGTAGCAATTGAAGCAACAATGAACTTGGAGATGCATCAAATGGATGTAAAGATATTTTTTTTAAATAGAAGATTAGAAGAGGACATATATATGGATCAACCTTAAGGATTAGTTTAAGAATGCAAACAATATCTTATTTGTAAGTTGAAGAAATCCTTATATAGGCTTAAGAAATCACTATAGGCATAGTATCAACATATTAATATGTTGTTCTTGATTAAAGGATTTGAAAGAAGTAAAACTAATCATTCTATGTATGTGATGCAATTAAATGAAATCATATTGATTGTTATCATTTATGTTGATGATTTGATTATCTTAATTAATACATTAAAGATCATGGATTAGTTGAAATCAAAGTTAAAAAAAAAATAAGATGAATAATTTGGAAGAACTTTATTATTATTTAAGAATGGAATTTATAAGAAATCATGCTGAGAAGACCATTATAATTAGCCAAAGCTAGTACATTGAAGAGGTATTAAAACGATCCATTATAGAAGAATGTAAGCTTATAATTACATCTTCGAAGGCCAATTTGAAGTTGATGAAGCTCAAGGATGAAGAATTTGCTGAAGTTGAAGGTCAAATATAAGGTGTTCCATACAAGGCAATAATGAACTTACTTATGTATGTAATAGTTAGCTTAGAGGTGGATCTTTATCATAGATATATATCTATTGTAATTATTATTTAAATAATATGAATAAATATAATTAAATAAAAATAGATTAGTTTCATATTACCTTCTAAAAAAGCTTCTTAGAAGCTTTTTAGATATTGTTTTGAATTTTTATATGTTTATAGTTGATTGATAGGTTAGAAACTTAATCAAGAAGCTATCCATGTATCATATGTATTAATAGCTTGTAAAAAAAGCTAATTATGTAGTACCTATGTAGAAAACTTGCCTCGCTAGTCAAGATACGTATTATGTAAAGTCAACATATTTTTGGAGGTCTTATAGAGTATCACCACATAGATCCTAGAAAGATAGTATATATAGAAGTAAGAGTGAAGCCTCCTATAGTCTTGTCAACTCTTTTCTTGTTTCTAATCTAGATTCAAGAATCTCTAATTTCTTTATCTTTTAAAAATAGCTATTCTAGTTTTTTTTTAATATACATTCTTTTTTATTTTTATTTTGTTATTTTTCTTTTGAGACAAATTTTCTAGGTATACATATTTTTTTTAACTCATGTCTTTCACAAATTAATAAGAATACACTCTTGATATTAGAGCTTTGTCATTTTTTAATTAAGAATAAATTATTTATTTTATTATAAGATATAAGTATATTAGAAGTTGCAAATTATCCTATTCTATACTAATATTATTCATAGTATTTTCTTTCTTCTCAAGACCTCTCTTCTACTTGTCTTGAGTGATATTAGATTTTTTTTTTTTTTTTTTTTTTTTCTTCTTTTTCTAAGTGTTATTATTGCAAAGCTTTTAGAAATGAAGAGTACAATGGTACAACTAGAAGAGCAATTGAGAGAGTTGATGCTTGTAACACATCAACTAAGTTTATGGCCGCTAAGAGCAACAAAAATTGTAAGAAGTAAAGTTATATACATGATTAGAGTGACTTCAATATCTACACCAAATCACATCTTTTTTCTTATAATAAAATATCTTTCAATATTAGAGAACCTAAAATTGCCTTATTTAAGAAGTTTGATGGTATAAGAACTAATTTTTGGGATTTATTAATTAAGTAAAATTTATAATTGAATTTCAACCTCAAAACTATTCAATGCCGAGATCACAAGTTAGATTCATTGATACACTTCTTTTAGGTTTGGTATTATTATGGTTTTCATCTTTTTTTGAGCAATGAGATCTAACATTAAATAATTTGGAGGTTATTTTGACAGAGTTTTGATCTATATATGGAAAACATGATGCAATTTGTGTTGTAACTAATAAGATCTATATCTTACGATAAGGCAATCAAGACATCATATGCTTTATAATTTTGATAACTAGTAATTGATATTAAGTGAATTGATTTTATCTTTATTAACCAATTTCTCTACAAACTATAATATGAGGTAAAAAAATTAATGCTCAACTTACGTGAGCTTTAGAGATTGAGTCAAATAATTGACTTTGGTGTGAAGTAAAACAATCAACTTTTTGAATTTCAATCTAAGGATTGCCCCAAAAAACCTCCACATTATTATGATTCAATGACAATACCAACAACTTTTTAATCTAAATACTTAGAAGTAGAAGACATGCAAATTGATGTGATATATTTTAAATCTTTTATTGAAAAAGAAAAGACTCATCATTGTCAAAAAGAACTATATTTATACAATGGAAAAGCTAAGTACACTACTCAATATTATCCAAAGAAACAATGATACTACAAAATAAGAAGTACAACTATCAAAGATAAAAAAATGTTGGAAAATAAATTTTTCTAACTACGATAGAGACCATGCAGTTGAAATCTTATACAAATGAAGGTCGTATCTTTTCTTCAGAACCTTCTTTTTATTTTACAATAGATGTGTATTTAAGACCTAATAATCACAAAGCCTCTACCTTAATAGATTTAGAAGCTTCATCTTATTTCTGAAATGAAGAATTTGTTAAAAGCTATAGAATATTGTTAGTACAAAAATTAAATCTGTACATATAGAAGTCATAGATCGCCGTCCATTATCTTTTGGAGATATTACTCATAAAACACTTCTTATAGATATAGCAAAAAAATTATTATAATAGTTGCATAATTTTTAATATAATTAGGTCTCCCTTTAATCTAGTCATTTTAAATTTATTGTGGCTAAAAAAGTATAATCCTTTGATATGTTGGATTTTTAGTAAAGTTGAATTTTTTTAAAGTATTATCTAGAGTTTTGTAAAAAACCATGAATCTAATATAGCGAAACCCATATTCATAGGCACAAAAGCTTTATTGTATGCTATAAAAGAAAGATTACTTTTTGTTATTTATGCCACACTCATTTTTAATGATGGAGAGACCTCAAGTCACATTCTAAGTTAATATCAAGATTTTAAAGATATTTTTGAAAAAAAAAATACAAATATTCTTTTGAAGCATTGTCCATATGATTGTTCAATTGACCTTAAAGATAGAAGTCAGCCACCATTTTATCCAATCTATAGTTTATCACAAAATGCGTTGGCTGAATTCAAGAAATACATTGATAAGAATTTAGCTAAGAATTTCATATGTCATTCAAAATCTCCTATTGGAGTTCCTATTTTATTTGTGAAGAAAAAATTTAAATAACTATAAATGTATGTAAATTATCAAAGACTCAATAAAATTACCATCAAGAATAGATATCCTTTATCTTTGATATTTTGACTTCTTGATCAATTAAATCAAGCTAAGATCTATACAAAAATAGATCTAAAAAGAGCATATATTTTGATCTACATAAGAAAAGGAGATAAATAGAAGACTACATTTTGAATAAAGTATGGACTCTTTAAATATAATGTCATGGCTTTTAGATTCATAAATACACCAATTGCTTTTTAATATTTTATGAATGATATTTTTATAAGTTCTAGATGATTTTGTTATATATTAGTTAGACAACATTTTAATCTATTCTAAAAATACAAAAGAATATGAAGTTCATATTTGTCATATGTTACAAAAACTTAAAGATGTAAGATTGTTTGTCAAGTTAAAAAAGTATGTATTCTATACTATTCAAATTGACTTTCTAGAATATATTATTTCCAATGAAGAATTTATAATGGATGTAAAGAAGGTTCAAATTATTATAGATCAAAAGATTCCAAGAATTATAAGAAATGTGTAATGATTTTTGAGCTTTGTCAATTACTATTTGATCTTTATTATAAAAATTTTTTGGATTGCAGCTCCTCTTATACATCTTATATGCAAAGAAAAACTTAATTGGAATAAAAAAGTTAAAACATCTTTTGAAGCTTTGAAGTTGGTATTTATTTTTGAACTAATCTTGTATTGTGTTAATTTTTTTAAGGCATTTTTTATGAAAATAGATGCATTAGATTTTGCTAGGGGTGATGTTTTGTCACAAATAGGAGAAAATGATAAGTTCCACCTAATAGCTTCTAGTCCAAGAGAATCTCAACAACCTAGATTAATTATAAGATCTAAAACAAAGTATTCATTATACTTATAGATTCTTTTCAAGAATGGCATCATTATCTTGAAGGTACTTTTAGTCCATTCATCATTTATATAGATCCTAAGAACCTTAAGTATTTCATATCAACATGTGTTTTGAATCATCATTGGGCTTGTTAGAGTATGTTTGTGTCAAGATTTGAATAAAATACCACTTATTTGATAAAATAAAAGTAGAAAATGTTACGTAGTATATGATATTATCTTAGGTAAGTTACTAGTGGTCAAAGGTTTGACTCTTGGTATATGGTAAGGACATCCAATGGATATAGGACGAAGTCATGGATCAAGAGTCAAAGTCAAAAGGATAAAGTATTAACAAGGGAATATCCCAAGATTAAGTATGAGTCATTAGTGTGTATCATAGGATACTTTTACCATTGGAAGAAGAAAATGGAGCTTTTGTTGGCTTCATTGGACCTTTGGGACATTGTTGATGAAAGTGAAGACCTTCCAAGTGACAATGCTGATATCAAAGTGAAGAAGGAGTACAAACGTTGTGAAAGGAAGGCTTTTGGGATGATTGCAACAAAACTTGATAATGCCAATTTTTCACATGTTATAGCTTGTAATGGACCAGCAGAAGCATGGAAGACTCTTTGCAACATCTATGAGAGTAGAAACCTTATCAACATCCTTTTGACAAGGAAGAAGTTCTTGACAGTAAAGATGGAAGAAGGAGATGACCTCATGGCTCATGTTAACAAGGTAAAAGCACTTGCTAACAAATTAGTAGTTGTTGACAAACTAGTTGATAATAAGGACATTATATTGACATTGTTCATGAGCCTTCCCGAATCCTACAACTACCTCATTGTGGCATTGGAGTCGATCAACATGAAGGAGCTTACCATGAACTATGTCACGTCAAGACTCGCCCATGAAGTGACCAAGAGGAAAGAAAATGAGCTTATAAGTGATGATTCGGCTCTATTTTTAAGATAAGGCAAAGATAGCTATTCTCACCAACATAATAATTTAAAAAGTAATATGAAGAATTGCTATATTTGTAGGAAACCAGGTTATTTTACTAGAAATTGCTACAAGGCCAAGAAAGGAGCTAGAGAGAATGCAAACAATGCTAGTGATAGTTTTGGTGGAGATGAGTATACTTTGATGGCAAAGGAAGGAGCCTCCATGGCTGCCAAGTCAAAGTGGATTACAGATTCAGGTGCTACTAAGTACATGACACCATACAAGTCTTCATTTGACACTTATGAAGAAATTCCAGTAATAAAAGTGTGATTGAGAGACAATGGCATGGTACAAGCCATTGGAATTGGTTCCATTATAGTAGAGATTGTTGTGAAGGACCAATTGAAGAGGATCAGATTGAAAGAAGTCCTACATGTGCCAAAAATGAAGAAGAACCTCTTTTCGGTGAGCAAACTTGTATCACATGGTTGTAAGGTTCAATTTGACATGAATGGATGTTTTGTCAAGACATTGGATAGCCAACATGTTGCCAAAGGCCTTAGAGATGGAAATCTCTACTTCATCAATTGCAAAAAGGTGAATGGAGTTGAAGTGGTGGCATATGTTGATTTTTGACAAGATCAAAACAAGTTTGGAATTTGGCATCAACGACTTCGTCATTTGAATGCCAAATGTATGAAGGAGCTCCAATCCATGGTAAGTGGCTTGGATCTTGGTCAATTTAGCCACAATGCCATGATACTTGCTTGTGAAGGATGTATACAAGGCAAACAACAAAAAGCGTCATTTTCAAGTGGAGTTGCAACACGTGCAACAAAATTGTTGGAGATTGTGCACTCAGATGTTTGTAGACCAATGAAGCCACTATCAATTGGAGGAGTAAGGTACTTTGTTACATTCATTGATGATTTCTCAAGAAAGGTGTGGATTTACATCATTAAAGCTAAGAATGAATGTTTCTCAAATTTTAAGGAATTTAAGGCTCTTGTAGAGAAAAAATGTGAGTGCAAGATCAAAGTGTTGAAAACGGACAATGGAGGTGAATACATTTCAAAGCTTTTTGATGACTTCATGAAGATTCAAGGTATTGTAAGACCAACCTCTACTCCTTATACTCCACAACAAAATGGAATTGCTCTAAGAGCAAATCGTACCATTATGGAGATGGCAAGGAGTATGCTTCATACACAAAACCTTGGACATGAATATTGGGCGGAAGTTGTAGTAAATATGGTGTACACAAGGAATAGGTGTCCTACAAGTGCACTTACTTCAATGGCTCCACAACAAGCTTGGAGTGGGAAGAAACCTTGTATTTCACACATGAGGATTTTTGGATGCATTGCTTATGCAAAGGTACCAGATTGTATGAGGTCCAAACTTAATACAAAAGGTACAAAATGTGTATTTGTTGGATATTATGAAGGTACCAAAGCATATAGGCTAATATGTTTAGAAACCAAGAAGATCATTAAAAGTCGTGATGTAGAGTTTTTGGAGCATAAGAGTGCTTTTGAGAACTTAGAAGAGTGTCCAAGTGCGACTAAAGGTGTGTTTGTGGACACATCTTCAAGTTTAGCAAAGAAAGAAGAAGAAGAAGAAGATGATGATGACAATGAGGATGGAGGAAATAGAAATCAAGATCAAGAGCCAAAGAAGGTAAATGATAATGTGCCTTCAATTAGAAGAACCAACAATGAAGACAATGAAGATATTGAAGGTGATGATAAAGATAAAGAATATCAACCTTTGAGTGAGAAAAGACAAGGATTGAAGAAGAAGAAGGATAGAATGCAAGAAGAAGGGTCTTTGTCAAATGAAAGGAGATATCCTTTGAGAGAAAGAAAACCACGTGGTGAATGGTGGAAGGACCACATCTTTTCTCAATAAGTGAAGAACATGCTAATGTTGCACTTCTTGCTGATCCATTGAGTTTATGTGATGCAATGAAGTCCACGGATGCATTGAAGTAGGAGAATGCTATGGAAGAAGAATACAAATCACTCATAGACAATGGAACATGGGAATTGATTCAACTTCCACCAAATCGATCCTCAATTGATTGTAAGTGGGTGTTTAGAACCAAAAGGGATGCAATGGATAATATTGTGAGATACAAGTCTAAATTGGTTGCCAAACGCTACTCACAAGTTGCTTTTGTAGATTTCAATGAGACATTTGCTCCCGTGGCCAAATTCATTACTATTAGAATCATTGTGGCAATTGGGGCAGCAATGGATTTGGAGATGCATCAAATGGATGTGAAGATGGCTTTCTTGAATGGAAGTTTGAAAGAAGACATCTACATGGATCAACCTCAAGGATTTGTTGAAGAAGGCAAACAACACCTTGATTGTAAATTGAAGAAATCCTTGTATGTGTTAAAGCAATCACTAAGGGCATGGTACCAACGCATTGATAAATTCTTTGTGAGTGAAGAATTTGTGAGGAGTGAGGCTGATCATTCCTTATATGTGATACAATCAAATGAATTCATATTGATTGTCATCCTCTATGTTGATGATTTGATCATCTTAACCAATACATTGAAGATGATGGATTGGTTGAAAGCAAAGTTAGAAAAGGAGTATGAAATGAGTGATTTGGGAGAGCTTCACTATTGTTTAGGAGTGGAGTTTGTAAGAAATTGTGCTAAGAAGACCATTACAATGAGCCAAAGCAAGTACATTGAAGAAGTATTGAAATGATTCAATATGGAGGAGTATAAGCCTATTGGAATACCATTGGAGGTAAACTTGAAGTTGATGAAGCTCACGGATGAAGAGTTTGTTGAAGTTGAAGGTCAAATGTAAGGTGTTCCATACAAGGCAGAAGTAGGCTCACTTATGTATGCAATGGTTGGCACAAAGGTGGATCTTGCATATGTGGTAAGTGTTGTGAGTCAACACATGTCAAAGGCTAGACCAATCCATTGGACAACCATCAAAAGAATCATGAGGTACTTAAAAGGTACTTTGAACTTCAAATTATGCCTTGGAGGTGATAACATTAATTTACATGGTTATTGTGATGCAGATTGGGCTGGAGATGCAAATGATAGAAGGTCAACAATAAGGTATGTATTCTTTATTGGAGTGTGAGCAATTTCATGGAATTGTAAGAGACAACCAACAATTGCAAGGTCAACAAAAGAGGCAGAGTATATGACAGCAAGCCATGGTGCAATGGAGGCAATATGGTTAAGACAATTTTAGGAGGACATTAGAGATGTGCAAATGGAAGCAACTCCAATGAAGTGTGACAATCAAGGATGTCTTGCATTTGCAAAGAATCCAAAGCATCATTCAAGGACCAAGCACATTGACATTCAACATCACTTTATCAGAGAAGAGATTGAAATGAGAGTGATTGATATGAAGTATGGTGCAACGGAAGACATGCTTGCTGATTTGTTGACAAAGGCATTAGTAAAGGATATGTTGAAACATAGAAAGCATAGTCCACACAAGTAAGTTAGGTCCAGCAAGGTTGCACTTTAACAAATAGAGTGTGGTATGAGATAATTCTTCCCATTCCAAGCCTTTCCTTATATACTAGTACTAAGGTACCAACTGCTACAACCCATATGGAATATCTTCTAGGACCAGCCCTCCCCTTGTACTCTAATGTACTATAGACCAGCACCTAACCTTATAGAATATTCTTAACAACACTTGTACTCTATTGACCATTAGCAACTTCTTAAAGAGTTCTTTTCTCAACACTCCCACTTTGCTATTGGTCAATTAGCTATCAATTCTAATGCCTTACTCAACTTGTTGTGTCTTTCTCTAACTAAGGCTTTTGTCAACAAATCTGGCAACATGTCTTTGGTTTCACAATACATCATATCAATAACCTCCATCTCTATCTTCTCTCTTATGAAATGATGCTGAATATCAATGTACTTAGTTCTTACATGATCCTTTGGATTCTTTGCAAAAGCAAGACATCCTTGATTGTCACACCTCAATGGAGTAGCCTCTAATTGCACAAGTCCAATATCTTCCAATAACAACCTCAACCAAATTGCCTACATTGCTTCATGACTTACTGCCATGTATTTCGCCCCTATTGTGGACCTTGCAATGTTTGGTTGTCACTTGTTATTCGAAGATATGGCTCCCACTCAAACAAAGAATACATAGCCCATTGTTGACCTTCAATTGTTTGCATCTCTCTTGGTTCTAAACACCCACTTACATCCAATTGCTGAACGATTTGGTGGAAGTGGAGTCAACTCTCATGTCTCATTGTTCCTTAGAGATTTGTATTCTTCTTGCACGGCATTCTCCCACTTCATTGCATCACCACACCTCACTGCATCACACAAAGTCAATGGATCATCAAGAAGAGCAACATTGGCATGGTCTTTACTTACTTGTGGAAAGATGTGGTTCTTCCACTATTCAACTTGTGGTCTTCTCTCACGTGTTGGATATCTTCTTTCATGCAAAGAGGATGAGTCTTCTTGCACCTCTTGCTGCCTTGTATGGCTTATGGAGTTCTTTATCTTATTCATTGGTTGGTATTCTTCATCTTCATTCTCTTCATTGTCCTTGTTGTATCTTGCTGGAATTGAAGTATTCATAGTATTGGGCTCTTCTATCATGGCATCTTCCTCTCTTTCTTCACTTTGAGAATGCTCTTCTTCATATTCTTGTTTGTTTGCTAGAATTGAAGATGTGTCCACAAACACAGCACTACTCCCATTTGGACACATCTCCCACTTTTCACTACCACTCATAGATGGTGTCCTCATGGATCCACAAACATCCGAATGCACAAGCTCCAGCAATTAGTTTGCTCTTATTGCAACTCCTCTAGGAAATGGTGTCCTATGTTGTTTGCCTTGAATCCATCCCTCATTAGCAAGATTCATAGTAGAATGGCCAAGGTCTATGCCATTTACCTTGGATTGAAGCCCCTTCATGCTTTTCGCATTCAAATGCCCAAGTCTTTGATGCCAAATGCCCATCTTCTCTTCATTTAATGGAAATTCAGCAAAGACAGCAACCTCCACTCCATTGATCTTCTTGCAATTGATAATATAGAGATTGCCATTCCTAGGCCCTTTTTCTACTTCTTTGCCTTCCATGGTTCTCACAAAACATCCATTCATGTTAAATTGCACTTTGTACTGATGAGTTACAAGTTTATTCACGGAAAGGAGGTTCTTCTTCATCTTTGGCACATGCAACACATCCTTAAGAGTGATTCTCTTGCTTATGCCCTTCACCACCACGTCCACTACAATGGTGCCTATTCCAATGGCTTGTACCATACAATTATCACCTAACCAAACCTTGGTTGCTTGAATTGGTTGATAAGTATTAAATGAACACTTGTATGGAGTCATGTGTTTGGTACATCCGGAATCCACAATCCATTTGCTCATATCAAGCATGGAAGGAGTTTGTTTTGCCATGATGCAAAGTCTTCACCTCCATGGTCATGAAAAGCATTGTTGGTATTCTCTCTTTTTCTTCTCTTTGCCTTGAAACAATTTCTAGCAAAATGGCCTGGTTTCCCACAAATGTAACAAGTTTTAGGAGGATAACGTTGAAAAGGGGCACTTGCCTTACTTGGTCTTGTAAATAGTGCTGATTGCTCCCCAATAGACTCCTTTTGCTTTCTTTTGGTCACTTTATGGGCTAGTCCCACCGTGACATAGTCCAAAGTGAGGTCTTTCTTTGAAATGGACTCCAATGCCACAATGAGGGAGGAATAGGAGTCCGGAAGGCTTGAGAGCAATGTCATCACAACATCTTCTTCAAGTAAAGGCTTGTCAACAACAACAAGTTGGTTAGCAAGTGCTTTTACCTTATTCACATGAGCCATGAGATCTTCACCTTCTTCCATCTTCACGGTGAAGAATTTTTGCCTTGACCATAGCACATTGGAGAGATTCCTACTTTCATAGACATTGCAAAGAGTCTTCCATGCATCTGCTGCCCCTTTGCAAGAAATGACATGAGCAAAGTTGCTTTCATCTAAATTGGTGGCAATTATGCCAAAAGCCTTCTTTTCTCGTCTTTTGAAGTCCTTTTGCTCCTTGATGCTTGCCTCTACCCCAGGTGCAAGTTCCTCCTCATCTACTATCTCCCAAAGATCCAATGACGCCAAAAGTAGCTCCATTTTGGCCTTCCAGTGGTGAAAGTTGTCACCTCTAAACTTTTCAACAATTCTTAAGCTATCACCCTCAAAAGACGCCATCTCAAGCTACAAGTAGGTCCAAAAATCTCTTGATTTGGAGTTGTAATGCAAAAGATATGACTACTTAAAGATTGCTGAAATACAAACCCAGAATTCGCTGTTTTGCAACTTTTTTTGCATATTTTGAGTCCAAATTACGTCTAAATGGTGGAGAATGGTTTGGAATGTCATTTTTTGACTTTCAAACGTCTCTCTAACGTCACTTCACTCGAAATGACTGACTTTCTCATAAAACTCTCAAATATTAGTGCTCCTTAAGCAAAGACACTATCAAGGTCTTGCACTAAGCTCATACACTTACAAATCCAGGAGCAATGACTTCAACAATTCACTAGCAACACTCTACCATAAGATCTCAACCACCAAAAGTAAGCAATAAAGAAATAATGCAAGAACATTTTACTTGGTAAGAAAATGTGGGCCCATAACATGTTGAAACATAGAAAGCATACTCCACACAAGTAAGTTAGGTCCAGCAAGGTTGCACTTTAACAAATAGAGTGTGGTATGAGATAATTCTTCCCATGCCAAGCCTTTCCTTATATACTAGTACCAAGGTACCAAGTGCTACAACCCATATAAGATATCTTCTAGGACTAGCCCTCCCCTTGTACTCTAATGTACTATAGACCAGCACCTAACCTTATGGAATATTCTGAACAAGACTTGTACTCTATTGACCATTAGCAACTACTTAAAGAGTTCTTTTTTCAACAGGATAGACACCACATGTTGACAAAGGCATTAGGCTTAAAAGGCATTTGATGAATAGCAAAGTGGGAGTGTTAAAGTAAAAGTAGAAAATATTACCTTGTATAGCATATTATCTTAGATAAGTTGCTAGTGGTCAAAGGATTGACTCTTGGTATATGATGAAGACATCCAATGGATATAGGACGTTATAATAGACTAAGAGTCAATGTTAAAAGGATAAAGTATTAACAAAGGAATATCTAAAGACTAAGTATGAGTGATCAGTGTGTGTCATAGGATACCCTCATAGTTTGTGAGATACCAAAGGATCCCAAGAGCATGTGTATAAGACGTAAGAGTAATTAGTATTGGACATAGGATATTCTTAGGACTCATGAGATGCCAAAAAGATCCTAGGGCCATGTGTATAAAAGTCAAAGAGTTGACATTGTCTTTTAGGGCAGCAACTACCACTTATAAGTTATGGGTGTTGGAAGTGAGAGACATCTTACTCCATACTCTTTTTGTGTGCAATCTTACTGATGCTAAGTGTTGTCTCTTCTAAGTACTTATTTCCTTAGTATTATTGCTTAAGAAAAAAAACAAAGTTTGTGCAATGTCCTTTTAGATATTCTTATCCTGCATTAAAAGAAGAATATGCAGCTTTTGATTAAGAAAAGATAATTTTATTGAAGCTAGAACAATTTCATCTTTGAGTAGTGAAATCAACATTCATCGTTGATTCAACTTTTTTCAAGCAATTTCAATTAAGTATGTCTTTTGATATTTTTCTTTATAATATCAAGAATACTTCTTTTAAGTCTCATGATACTTCCAAATTTGAGTTTAAGAACAATCTATTTTATTTCAAAGGATATCTATAAGTTTTAGGAAGAAAAAAATAATTATGTATTCTTGAAGAATGTCATGACTTTCTAGTAGTAGGATATTTTAGATACAAAAAGACTTTAGAGCTAATATCTAGAGATTTTTAGTCGATTCAAATGGAAAAGGCTATAAAAGACTTTGTTCTATCATAAGACATTTATTTAAGGTCAAAAATCCCTTTTAATCAATCTTATAGACTTTTTCAACCATTATCTATTTTAAAACAACTATAGTCTTTTATTTCTAGGAATTTTATTATAGATCTTTTATTCTCAAGTTTGAATTAACTTATTCCATATTTTTTTTTGTTTGCAATCTTTACTGATGTTAAGTATTTGTAGCTTTTAAACTTCTTTTTTTCAATAATTAGTGGAAGCATGGAAGACTTTTTGCAACATCTATGAGAATAGAAACCTTGCTAATATTCTATGGACAAAGAAGAAGTTCTTAATGATAAAGATGTAAGAAGGAAATGACTTCAAGTCTCATATCAACAAGGTAAAAGAACTTACAAACCAATTAGTAGTTGTAGACACACTTGTTGATGATAGAAAATTTGTGTTGACATTGCTCATGAGCCTTTTCAAGTCCTAAAACTACTTCATTGTGACATTAGAGTCTATGAATATGAAGGAACTTACTATGAATTATGTCACATCAAGATTTACACATGAAGTAATGAAGAAGAAAGTAAAAGAGTTTCAAAGTAATGATTTGGCTCTATTTACAAGACAAGGCAAAAGAAGGTTTCTACATCAACGTCTTAATTCAAAAAGTAACATAAGGAATTATAATATTTGTGGAAAATCAGATCATTTTGCTAGAAATTACTACAAGACGAATAGAGAAGATAGGAAAAATACAAACAATGCTAGTGATAGTTTTGGTGGAGATGATTATGCTTTTATGGCAAAAGAAGGAGCCTCCATGGCTGCCATGTCTAAGTGGATTTTAGATTCTAGTGCTACTAAGCACATGATACCATATAAGTATTTATTTGATACTTATGAAGGAATTCTAGCAACAAAATTATGGTTGAAAGATAATGGCATGGTACAAGCCATTGGAATTAGCTCCATTATGGTGGACATTATGGTGAAGGACCAAATAAAGAAGATTAGTTTGAAGGAAGTCTTACATGTGCCAAAGATGAAGTAGAACCTTCTTTCGGTATATAAATTTGTATCACATGGTTGTAAAGTTCAATTTGACATAGATGGATATTTTGTGAAGACATTGAATGGACAACATATTGCCAAAGGCCTTAGAGATGGCAATTTCTACTTCATCAATTGTAAGAAGATGAATGGAGTTGAAGTAGTGGCATATGCTGATTTTTCACAAAATCAAGATAAGTTTGGCATTTGGCATGAACGACTTGATCATTTGAATACCAAAAATATGAAGGAGCTCTAATCTATGATAAATAGCTTAGATCTTGGTCAATTTAGCCACAATGTTATGATACTTGCTCATGAAGGTTATATCCAAAGCAAACAATAAAGGAATTTATTCTAAGTGGAATTATAATATGTGCATGCAAGTTATTGGAGATGGTTCATTCTAATATTTGTGGACAAATGAAGATGCCATCAATTAGAGGAGGAAGGTACTTTGTGACATTTATTGATGATTTCTTAAGAAAAGAGTGGATATACATCATTAAAGCCAAGAGTGAGTGTTTCTCAAGATTTAAAGAATTTGCGGTACTTGTAGAAAAGCAATGTGAGTGCAAGATGAAAGTGTTGCATATGAAGAATAGAAGAGTGTACATATCATAGCATTTTGATGAATTTTTGAGAAATCAAGGCATTGCAAGATAAACCTCTAGTTCTTACATTTCACCACAAAATAAATTTGCTAAAAGAGCAAATCACACCATTGAGGAGATGGCAATGAATATGCTTCATGTATAAAATCTTAGGCATCAATATTAGGTAGAAGCTATCATCAATGCAATGTATATAAAGAATAGATGTCCAATAAATTCACTCATATTAATGACTCTACAAGAAACTTAGAGTGGCAAGAAACCTTATCTTTTATACATGAGGATTTTTGGATGCATTGCTTATGTAAAGAAACCAGATTGCATGAAGTCCAAACTTAATACAAAAGAAAAAAAATATTCATTTTTTGGGCATTGTGAAGGTACCAAAGCATATAGGTTCATGTGTTTAAAAACCAAAAAAATCATTAAAAGTCATGATATAGAGTTTTTGAAGCACAAGAGTGCTTGTGAACACTTGGAGATGTATCTAAGTGGGAATAATGGTATATTTTCAAACACATCTTTAAATCCAATAATGAAAGAAGAAGAAGATGATGATAGTAGAGATGGTGGAATTTCAAATGAAATTCAAGAATCAAAGAAGGTAGATCATGAAGTACCTATAATTACTAAAACCTGCAATGAAGACAATCAAGATGTTGAAAATGATAATGGTAATAAAAAGTACCAACCTTTAAATATGAAGAAGCAAGTTTTAAGACAAAAGAAGATTACAAGAGCTATTGGAGTGCATGAAGGTGAATCTTCATCAAGTGAAAGGAGATATCTTTTGTTAGATCAAAAACAACTTGATGCAGAGTGGAAGAACAACATCTTTCTTCAAGTAAGTGAAGAATATTTTAATATTGTACTCCTTGCTAATCTATCGAGTTTATGTAATGCAATGAAGTCCATGGATGCTATGAAGTGGAAGAATGCTAATAAGAAGAGTACAAATCAATCATACAAAATGGAATATGAGAATCGACTCAACCTCCACTTAATCGATCTTGAATGGATTTTAAGTGGATGTTTAAAAAAAAAAGGGACGTAATAGACAAAAAGTTCTTTGAAGTAGTTGTTGGTGTGTAGAATAGATCAAGTTATTAATGATGTTATATTTAGAAGTACCTTACTTTTAGATTCAAATCTTGATACAAATCTTGATTTTCTCCTAACTATGGTTAAGAACATTTTGGTATTGATATTTGATTTTTCATCTTAAGGCAAAGTTATAGAGCACTTGCATTGTGTTTTTGCTGAGATAGATCTTTAGTAGTCTAATTTTTTATTTTCATGTCCTAAAGATGCTGATTATTCTTAAAAGGCGTCTTATGGAGTATAGAGGTGATTTGTATGCATAAGAGTGATTTTAGTGGAAAATCAGATTTAATAAATTTAAATTGGTTATTAGATTTGAGAGAAGTTTTAGAAGTGAAGTTAAGAGTATTTTTTGAGAGTAAAAATACTAATTTGTTCACAAAGAAGGATTCTGTGATTCTAAGGTAGGACTATTTTCTTGCTGATTTTGAGAGCATTGTGACCTTTTCTTTCAATTTTTTATTGATACATCTCTTTCTTCAACATGGCTTTAGAGTAAAAATGGAGCTTTTGTTAGCATCTTTGGATCTTTGAGATATGGATTTTAGGCAAAAGTTGTAATGAATGTAGTGTATACAAGAAATAGATATCCAGTAAGTGTTCTTGCAGCAATGACACCATAAGAAGCTTGGAGTAGGAGACAACCTTGCATTTTCTACATAATGACTTTTGATTGCATTGCATATACAAAAATATTAGATTCTATGAGGTCCAAAATTTATGCAAAAGGTACAAAGTATGTGTTTCTTGATTATTGTGAAGGTACTAAGGCATTTATGTTAATCTGCTTGAAAACCAAGAAGATCATCAAAAGTCATGATGTTGAGTTTTTGGAGCACAAGAGTACTTGTGAGCACTTGGAGATGTGTCTAAGTAGGAATATTGATATGTTTGTAGACACATCTTTGAATTCAACAAAGAAAGAAGAAGTTGAAGACACTGAAGATGATATAGTTGAAAAGCCAAAGAAGGTTGATAAGATGAAGGCTCCTAAAATTGCTAGGAACAGTAATGAAAGAAGTAAAGATGTTGAAGTTTATGATGATGATGATGATGATGAGTACCAACTATTGATTGAAAAATAATAAGCTTTAAGAGAGAAGAAGATTGAAAAAGTACATAGGATACAATAAGGTGAATGTTCTTTTTATAAATGAAAGGAAATATCTTTTGAAAAAAAGAAGAAAACATAGTGAATGGTAGAAAGATCACATCTTTCTTCAAATAAGTGAAGAATATGCAAATGTTACTCTTTTTGCTGATCCGTTATCTTTGTGTAGTACATTTAAGTCCTAAAGAGCAATTAATTGAGAGAAGGCTATAGATAAAGAGTACTAATCTCTTGTAGACAATGGTACATAGGAATTGACATCCCTTCCAGTAAATCAATCTAGTGTTGGTTGTAAGTAGATGTTTAGGACTAAAAGAAGATGCAAATAATAGAAGATCCACAACAAATTCATTTCATAAGAGAAAAGATTGAATATGGAATAATAGGTATGAAGTATTGTGCTACAAAAGATATGCTTGCTCATATGCTTACATACCAGTTGATGATAGAGATTTATGTTGATATTGCTCATGAGCCTTTCCGAGTCCTACAACTCCCTCATTGTGGTATTGGAGTCTATCAACGTAAAAGAGCTTACCATGAATTATGTCACATCAAAACTTGTACATGAAGTAACCAAGAAGAAAGTAAAGGAGCTTCAAAGTGATTATTCTACTCTATTTTGAAGCCAAGGCAAAAGTACCTTTATACACCAATATGATAATTCAAAAAGTAACATAAAGAATTGTTATATTTGTAGAAAATCATGTCATTTTGCTAGAAATTGCTATAAGGCCAAGAGAGGACATAGAAAAATTATAAATAATGCTAGTAATAGTTTAAGTAGAAATGATTATGCTTTCATGGTAAGTGATGGAGCCTCCATGGCTGCCATGTCTGAGTGGATTTTAGATTCCAGTGCTACTAAACACATGACACCATATAAGTATTCATTTGACATTTATGAAGGAACTCTAGCAACAAAATTATGGTTGAAAGAAAATGGCATAGTACAAACCATTAGAATTTACTCTATTATGGTAGATATTATGGTGAAAGACCAAATGAAGTGGATTTGATTAAAGGAAGTCTTACACGTATCAAAGATGAAGAAGAATCTTGTTTTGGTGAGCAAACTTGTATCACATGGTTGTAAAGTTCAATTTGACATGGATGGGTGTTTTGTGAAGACATTGAGTAAACAATATGTTACCAAAGGCCTTAGGAATGGCAACCTCTATTTCATCAATTATAAGAAGGTGAATGAAGTTGAAGTAGTGGCATATGCTGATTTTTCACAAAATCAAGATAAGTTTGGCATTTGGCATCAAGAACTTGGTCATTTGAATGCCAAAAGTACGAAGGAGCTTCAATCTATGATAAATAGCTTGGATGTTGGTCAATTAAGCCATAATGCTATGATACTTGGTCATGAAGGTTATATCTAAGCCAAACAATATAGGACTTTATTTCTAAGTGGAATTATAATACATACAAGCAAATTATTCGAGATGGTTCATTCTAATATTTGTGGACCAATGAAGACACAATCAATTGAAGGAGCGAGGTACTTTGTGACATTCATTGATAATTTCTCAAGAAAGGAGTGGATATACATCATTAAAGCCAAGAGTGAGTATTTATCAAGATTTAAAGAATTTGCGGCACTTGTGGAGAAGCAATGTGAGTGTAAGATGAAATTATTGCATATGGAGAATGGAAGGAAGTACATGTTATAGAATTTTGATGAATTTTTGAGAAATCAAGGGATTGTAAGATAAATCTCTACTCCTTACAATCCTCAAAAAAATAGAGGTGCTGAAAGAGCAAATTGTACCATTGTAGAAATGGTTAGAAGTATGCTTCATGTACAAAACCTTAGGCATGAATATTATGTAGACGCTATTGTCAATGCAATGTATATAAGGAATAGATGTCCTATTAGTACACTCACATCAATGACTCTACAAAAAACTTAGAGAGGTCAAAAACCTTATGTTTCACACATGAGGATCTTTGGATGCATTGCTTATGTAAAGAAACCTGATTGCATGAGGTCCAAACTTGATTCAAAAGGAACAAAATGTATATTTGTTGGATATTATGAAGGTACCAAACCATATAGGCTCATATGTTTAGAAACCAAGAAAATCATTAAAAGTCATAATGTAGAAATTTTAGAGGATAAGAGTGCTTGTGAGTACTTAGACATATATCCAAGTGGGAGTAATGGTGTATTTGTGGATACATCTTTAAATCCAGCAATGAAAGAAGAAGAAGATGATGATCATAGTGAAGATGGTGGAATTTCAAATCAAGTTTAAGAATGAAAGAAGATAGTTTATGAGGTGTCTACATTTGCTAAAACTAGCAATTAAGACAATCAAGATGTTGAAGATAATGAAGGAGATAAAGAATACCAATCTTTAAGTATGAAGAGATAAGTTTTAAGAGAAAAAAAGATTACAAGAGCTATTAGAGTGCATAAAGGTGAATATTCATTAAATAAAAAGAGATATCCTTTAAGAGATCAAAAACAACTTAGTGTATGGTGGATGAATCACAACTTTCTTCAAGTAAGTGAAGAACATGCCAATGTTGCACTCCTTCCTGATCTATTGAGTTTTTGTAATGCAATGAAGTCTACGGATGCTATGAAGTGGGAGAATGCCATGGAAGAAGGATATAAATTACTCATGAACAATGGAACATGGGAATTGACTCAACTTCCACCAAATTGATCTTCAATTGGTTGTAAGTCGGTGTTTAGATTCAAAAGGGATGCAATGGATAATATTATGAGATACAAGGCTAGGTTGATTGTCAAAGGATATTCATAAGTTACTAGAGTTGATTTGATTGAGACATTTACTCATGTGGCCAAAATCACCACCATTAGAACCATCGTGGTAATTGGGACATCAATGGACTTTGAGATGCATCAAATGGATATGAAAACGGCTTTTTTGGATGAAAAGTTGGAAGAAGACATTTACATGGATCAACTTCAAAGATTTGTTGAAGATGGCAAACAAGACCTTGTTTATAAATTGAAGAAATCCTTGTATGGACTCAAGCAATCTTTAAAGACATGGTACCAACGTATTGATACATTCTTTGTGAATAAAAGATTTGTAAGGAATGAAACTAATCATTCATTGTATATGATGCAATAAAATGAGTTCATATTGATTTTCATCCTTTATGTTGATGATATGATTATCTCAAGGAATGCAATGAAGATGATGGATTGGTAGAAGGCAAAGTTAGAAAAAGAGTATGAGATGAGTGATTTGAGAGAGCTTCACTATTGTTTCGAAGTAGAATTTGAAAAAGATCATGCTAAGAAGACCATTAAAATGAACCAAAGTAAGTACATTGAAGACGTGATGAAAGGATTCAATATTCTTTACTAATTGTCAAAGCCCTTCAAACCTAATGCCTTTGTCAACATATGATGTCTATCTTTGACCAATGCCTTTGTTAACAAATCAGCAAGCATATCTTTTGTTGTACAATACTTCAAGTCAATCACTCTCATTTCAATCTTCTCTCTTATAAAGTGATGTTGAATGTCAATGTGTTTGGTTCTTCAATGATGCTTTGGATTCTTTGCAAAAACAAGGCATCCTTGATTGTCACAATTCAATGGAGTTGCTTCCAATTGCACAAGTCCAATGTCCTCCAAAATTTGCCTTAACCATGTTGCTTCCATTGCACCCTGGCTTGCTGCCATGTACTCCGCCTCCATTGAGGACCTTGCAATTGTGGGTTGCCTCTTGCAATTCCATGAAATTGCTCCCATTCCAACAAAGAATATATAGCCCGTTGTTGACCGCCTATCATTTGCATCTCTAGTCCAATCCGCATCACAATAACCATGCAAAGCAATACTTTCACCTCCAAGGCACAATTTGAAGTCCAAGGTGCCTTTCAAGTACCTCAAAATCCCCTTGATTTTTTCCCAATGAATTGATCCTGCTTTTGACATGTGTTGACTTACGACACTCATTGCATAAGCAAGATCCACCCTTATGCCAACCATTGCATACATGAGTGACCCAACTACTGCCTTGTATGGAACACCTTGCATTTGGCCTTCAACTTGTGCAAACTCTTCATTCGTAAGCTTCATCAACTTCAAATTAGACTCCAAAGGTGTTCCAATAGGCTTGCAATCCTCCATGTTGAATCGTTTCAACACTCCTTCAATGTACTTTCTTTGGCTCATTGTAATGGTCTTGTTAGCACGATTTCTTGCAAATTCCATTCCTAAGCAATAGTGAAGCTCTCCCAAATCACTCATCTCATATTCCTTTTCTAACTTTGCCTTCAACCCATCCATCATCTTTAAAGTATTAAATAAGTTGATTAAATCATCTACATAAAGAATAACAATCATCAAGAACTCTTTTCATCGTATCACATACATAGAATGGTCAGCCTCACTTCTTTGGAATCCTTCATTCACAAAGAATGTGTCTATTCTTTGATACCATGCCCTTGGAGATTGCTTGAGTCCATACAAGGATTTCTTCAACTTACAAACAAGATGTTGCTTGCCTTCTTCTTCAAATCCTTGAGGTTGATCCATGTAGATGTCTTCTTCCAACTCTCCATTCAAAAAAGCCGTCTTCACATCCATTTGATGCATCTTCAAGTCCATTGCTGCCCCAATTGCCACAATGGTTCTAATGGTGGTGAACTTAGCCACGGAAGCAAATGTCTCATTGAAATCAATACCAGCACCTTGTGAGTATCCTTTGGCAACTAGCCTTGCCTTATATCTCACAATATCACCCATTGCATCCTTCTTAGTTCTAAACACCCACTTACAACCAATTCAAGATCGATTTGGTAGAAGTTGAGTCAATTTCCATGTTTCATTGCTCATGAGAGATTTGAACTCATCTTCCATAGCCTCCTCCCACTTCAACGCATTCATAGACTTCATAGCATCACATATATGTTGAAAGAAAGTACTCTTCAAGTAGTTGCTAATGGTCAAATAGAATATATGTATTGTTAGGGATATCCCATAATGTTAGTTGCTGGTCCATAGTGCCTTAGAGTACATGGGTAGGGCTGGTCCTAGGTGATATCACATATGGGTTGTAGTACTTGGTACCTTGATACTAGAATATAAGCAAGAAGTTGGAATGAGAAGAATCATCTCATACCACACTTGATTTGTGAAGTGCAACCTTTCTGGTCCTAACTTGATTGTGTGGAGTTTAATTTCTATGTTTCAATAGGTTATGGACCCACATTCCCTTCCCAAGTAAGTTGTTCTTGCATTTTATTTTCTTTGTTGCTTGTTTGGTGGTTGAGATCTTATGATATAGTATTACTAGTGTTTTGTTGAAGTCATTACTCCTGGATTTGTGAGTGTATGAGGTTAGTGCAAGACCTTGATAGTGTCTTTGCTGAAGTAACACTAGTATTTGAGAGTTTTATGAGAAATTGAGTCATTTTGAGTGAGGTGATGTGAGGGAGATGTTTGAAAGCCATAGAATTACATGAAATAGCATTTCCCACCATTTAGACGTGATTTGGACTCAAAGTATGCAAAAAGTTGCAAAACAGCGAATTCTGAGTTTGTATTTCAGCAATCTTTGAGTAGTCATATCTTTTGCATTACAACTCCAAATCAAGAGATTTTTGGACCTACTTGTAGCTTGAGATGGCATCTTTTGAAAATGATAGCTTAAGAATGGTAGAAAAGTTTAGAGGTGATAACTTTCACCACTGGAAGGCCAAAATGGAGCTACTTTTGGCGTCATTGGATCTTTGGGAGATAGTATGTGAGGAGGAAGAGGCACCTGGATTAGAAGCAAGCATGAACGAGCAAAAGGACTTCAAAAGACGAGAAAAGAAGGCTTTTGGCATAATTGCCACCAACTTAGATGAAACAAACTTTGTTCATGTCATTTCTTACAAAGGAGCAGCAGATGCATGGAAGACTCTTTGCAATGTCTATGAGAGTAGGAATCTTTCCAATGTGCTATGGTCAAGGCAAAAGTTCTTCACCGTGAAGATGGAAGAAGGTGAAGATCTCATGGCTCATGTAAATAAGGTAAAGGCACTTGCAAACCAACTTGCTGTTATTGACAAGCCTTTACATGAAGAGGATATTGTGATGACATTGCTCTCAAGCCTTCCAGACTCCTATTCCTCCCTCATTGTGGCATTGGAGTCGATTTCAAGGAAAGACCTTACTTTGGACTATTTAACGGCAAGACTAGCTCATGAAGTGACCAAAAGAAAGCAAAAGGAGTCTATTGGGGAGCAATCAGCACTATTTACAAGACCAAGTAAGGCAAGTGTCCCTTCTCAACGTAATCCATCTAAAACTTGTTATATTTGTGGAAAATCAGGCCACTTTGCTAGAAATTGTTTCAAGGCTAAGAGAGGAGAAAGAGAGAATGCCAACAATGCTTTTGATGACCATGGAGGTGAAGACTTTGCATTTATGGCAAAAAAAACTCCCTCCATGCTTGATATGAGCAAATGGATTGTGGATTGTGGATGTACCAAACACATGACTCCATACAAGTGTTCATTTAACACTTATCAACCAATTTCAGCCACCAAGGTTTGGTTAGGTGATAATGGTATGGTACAAGCCATTGGAATGGGTACTATTATAGTAGAGGTGGTAGTGAAGGGCACAAGCCAGAGGATCACACTCAAGGAAGTGTTGCATGTGCCAAAGATGAAGAAGAACCTCCTTTCGGTGAGTAAACTTATAACTCATGGATGTAGAGTGCAATTTGATATGAATGGATGTTTTGTGAGAACCATGGAGTGCAAAGAAGTAGCAAAAAGAACTAGGGATGGAAATCTCTATATTATCAATTGCAAGAAGATCAATGGAGTGGAGGTTGCTGCATTTGCTGAATTTCCATCAAATATAGACAAGGTGGGCATTTGGCATCAAAGACTTGGGCATTTGAATGCCAAAAGCATGAAGGAGCTTCAATCTATGGTAAGTGGCTTAGACCTTGGCCATTCTACCATGAATTTTGCTTGTGAGGGATGCATTCAAGGTAAACAACATAGAACACCATTTCCTAGCAGAGTTACATCAAGAGCAAACCAATTACTGGAGCTTGTGCATTCGGATGTTTGTGGACCTATGAGGACACCATCTATGAGTGGAGCAAGGTACTTTATCACATTTATTGATGACTTCTCAAGGAAGGTATGGATTTACATCATCAAGGCCAAGAGTGAGTGTTTTGCGAAGTTTAAGGAGTGGAAAGTACTTGTGGAGAAGCAATGTGAGCACAAGATTAAGGTGCTCAGATCGGACAATGGAGGTGAATATTTGTCTCATCAGTTTAATGAATTATTGAAACATGAAGGCATTGCAAGACAAACCTCCATTCCCTATACCCCACAACAAAATAGAATTGCTGAAAGAGCAAATCGCACCATTGTCGAGATGGCTAAGAGTATGCTTCATGTTCAAAAACTTGGGTATGAGTATTGCGCGGAAGCTGTGGTAAATGCCGTGTATACAAGAAATAGGTGTCCCACAAGTGCACTTGAAGGAATGACTCCCCAAGAAGCTTGGACTGGTAAGAAACCTTGCATATCTCACATGAGGATTTTTGGATGCATTGCATATGCCAAGGTTCCAGATAGTTTGAGAGGCAAACTTGATGCAAAAGGCACAAGATGTATATTCCTTGGTTATTGTGAAGGCACCAAGGCATATAGGCTCATGTGTTTAGATTCCAAAAAGATCATCAAAAGTCGTGATGTAGAGTTCTTGGAGCATAAGAGTGGTAGTGAAAAATGGGAGATGTGTCCAAGTGGGAGTAGTGGTGTGTTCGTGGACACATCTTCAACTCCAACTAACAAACAAGAACATGAAGAAGAACATTCTCAAAGTGAAGATATAGATGAAGAAGAGCCCAACACTATGAAGAGTTGTATTCCAACAAGATACAACAAAGACAATGAAGAGAATGAAGATGAAGAATACCAACCAAGGAGTGAGAGAAGGAACTCCATGAGCCATACAAGGCAGCAAGAGGTGCATGAAGGCTCATCTTCTTTGCATGAAAGAAGATATCCAACACGTGAAAGAAGACCATAAGGTGAATAGTGGAAGAATCACATCTTTCCACAAGTAAGTGAAGACCATGCCAATGTTGCTCTTCTTGATGATCCATTGACTTTGTGTGATGTAATGAGGTGTGGTGATGCAATGAAGTGGGAGAGTGCCATGCAAGAAGAGTACAAATCTCTTATGGAAAATGCAACATGGGAGTTGACTACACTTCCACCAAATCGTTCAGCAATTGGATGTAAGTGGGTGTTTAGAACCAAAAGAGATGCTATGGGCAATATTGTGAGGTACAAGGCAAGATTGGTTGCCAAAGGCTACTCACAAGTTGCTGGAGTGGACTTTAATGAGACATTTGCACCCGTGGCCAAGTTCACCACCTTTAGAACCATTGTAGCAATTGGAGCAGCAATGGACCTTGAGATGCACCAAATGGACGTCAAGACAGCATTCTTGAATGGAAAATTGGAAGAAGACATCTACACGGAGCAACCCCAAGGATTCATTGAACAAGACAAACACAACCTTGTTTGCAAGTTGAAGAAGTCATTGTATGGACTCAAACAATCACCAAGAGCATGGTACCAACGTATTGACTCATTCTTTGTGAATGAAGGTTTTGTAAGGAGTGAAGCTGACCATTCTTTGTATGTGTTGCAAGCCAAAGACTTCTTGCTGGTTGTGATTCTCTATGTAGATGATTTAATCATCTTAAGCAACACAATGGTAAGATTGGATTGGTTGAAGAAGAAATTAGAGAGAGAATTTGAGATGAGTGATTTGGGAGAGCTCCACTATTGTTTGGGTGTGGAATTCACAAAAAATAGAGTGTCAAAGACCATCACATTGAGCCAAAGCAAGTACATTGAAGAAGTGTTGAAACGATTCAACATGGGAGATTGCAAGCCCATTGGAACTCCTTTGGAGGCCAACTTGAAGTTGTTGAAGCTCACGCATGAGGAATATGCTGAAGTGGAGCATCAAATGCAAGGCATACTATACAAGGCAGCAATAGGCTCACTCATGTATGCAATGGTGGGCACAAGGATGGATCTTGCATTTGCAGTAAGTGTGGTAAGCCAACACATGGCAAAACCAAGTCCTATGCATTGGGCAACCATCAAGAGAATCATGAGGTACTTAAAAGGCTCTTTGAACCTCAAATTATGTCTTAGAGGAGATAGTATTGCATTACATGGATATTGTGATGCGGATTAGGCTGGAGATGCAATGATAGAAGGTCAACAACGGGCTATGTGTTCTTTGTTGCAGTGGGAGCCATATCTTGGAATTGTAAGAGACAACCAACCATTGCAAGGTCCACAATGGAGGCGGAGTACATGGCAGCAAGTCATGGAGCAATAAAGGTAATTTGGTTGAGGATGTTATTGGAAGATATTGGACTTGTGTAATTGGAAGCCACTCCATTGAGGTGTGACAATCAAAGATGTCTTGCTTTTCCAAAGAATCCAAAGCATCATGCAAGAACCAAGCACATTGATATTCAGCATCATTTCATAAGAGAGAAGATAGAGATGGGGGTTATTGATATGATGTATTGTGAAATTAAAGACATGTTGGCTGATTTGTTGACAAAAGCCTGAGTTAGAGAAAGACACAACATATTGAGTAAGGCATTAGGATTGATAGGTAATTGACCAATAGCGGGAGTGTTGAAAGAAAGTACTCTTCAAGTAGTTGCTAATGGTCAAATAGAATATATGTATTGTTAGGGATATCCCATAATGTTAGTTGCTGGTCCATAGTGCCTTAGAGTACAAGGGTAGGACTAGTCCTAGGTGATATCACATATGGGTTGTAGCACTTGGTACCTTGATACTAGAATATAAGCAAGAGGTTGGAATGAGAAGAATCATCTCATACCACACTTGATTTGTGAAGTGCAACCTTGCTGGTCCTAACTTGCTTGTGTGGAGTTTAATTTCTATGTTTCAGTAATATATTCAATGGATCAGCAAGGAGTGCAATATTGGCATGTTCTTCACTTACTTGAGGAAAGATGTGGTCCTTCCACCATTCACCACGTTGTTTTCTTTCTCTTGTAGGATATCTTCTATCATTTGAAGAAGATTCACCTTAATGCTCTCCAACCTTCTTTTCAATTGAACCTTGTCTCTTCTCACTTAAAGGTTGGTATTCCTCATCATCATCATCATCTTCAACTTCTTCATTGTTTGTCATACTAATTGTATACACTTTCTTCCTCTTCTTCATCTTCTTTGATTCTTCATGTTGATTCAAATCTCCACTATCTTCATTGTCTTCATCTTCTTCTTCTTCTTTTGTTGCTGAAATTGAAGATGTGTCCACAAACATAACATTACTCCCACTTGCACACATCTCCAAATCCTCACAAGCACTTTTATGTTCCAAAATTCAACATCACGACTTTTGATGATCTTCTTGGTATCCAAACACATTAGCCTATATGCCTTGGTACCTTCATAATATCCAAGAAACACACATTTTGTACCTTTTGCATCAAATTTGGATCGCATACAATCAGGTACCTTTGCATAAGCAATACATCCAAAAGTCCTCATGTGTGAAATACAAGGTTCCTTCCCACTCCAACCTTGTTGTGGAATCATTGATGTAAGTGCATTTGTAGGACACCTATTCCTTGTATACACTGCATTCACTATAGCATCCGCCCAAAATTCATGCCCTAGCTCTTGAGCATGAATCATGCTCCTTGCCATCTCCACAATAGTTCGATTTGCTCTTTCAGCAACTCCATTTTGTTGTGGAGTATAGGGAGTGGAAGTTTGTCTTGCAATACCATGAATTTTCAAATACTCATCAAAATGCTTTGACAAATACTCACCTCCATTGTCTGTAAACAACATCTTAATCTTGCATGCACATTGCACCTCACATTGTCACGTTGGTTGTGGGCCCACTCACTCTCTGTTGTGCTATTCAAGTAAGTTGAAGTCATTTTCTCTTTGTTACTTTTGTGTGGATTAGATCTTATGGTATTTGTTAATGTTAGATTTGTTGGTATAAGGAGGCTATTGGTATTAAACTATACATCTCTAACATTACTTTGTGAGGTTAAGACTTTATAGAAAGACCTTGATAGTGTCTTTTGAGTTGGTGAAGTTTCTGTAATGAAAAAGAACACTATCAGCATAACACAAGTAAGTAGAAATCAGCAAGGTTGCATATAAGAGCAGTGTGGAATGAGATAGTTCTCTCTTCCAACTCTCGTTACTTATAGGTGGTGGTTGCTGCCCTAAAAGGACTTCTTCCACCATTTGACTTTTACACATATGCTCCTTGGATCCTTTGGCTCATACCACGAGGGTATCTAAGGATCCTAGGATCTTATGGCATCTTACATACCACGAGGGTATCCTATGCCATATACTAATTACTCTTACTTAGGTCTTTGGATATTCCCTAGGACACACTTTATCCTCTTGACTTTGACTCTTTGTCCTTGACCGCATCCTATGTCCATAGGATGCTTTTTCTATATGCCAAGAGTCAAGCCTTTGACCTTTAGCAACTTACCAAAAGTAATATCCTTTACGAGGTAACTTATTCTACTTTAACTATTATTTATTCATCTTTATCTTTTACCTCAACACTCCCACTTTGCTAATTGTCAAAGCCCTTCAAACCTAATGCCTTTGTCAACATATGATGTCTATATTTGACCAATGCCTTTGTTAACAAATCAGCAAGCATATCTTCTGTTGCACAATACTTCAAGTCAATCACTCCCATTTCAATCTTCTCTCTTATAAAGTGGTGTTGAATGTCAATGTGCTTGGTTCTTCAATGATGCTTTGGATTCTTTGCAAAAGCAAGGCATCCTTGATTGTCACAATTCAATAGAGTTGCTTCCAATTGCACAAGTCGAATGTCCTCCAAAACTTACCTTAACCATGTTACTTCCATTGCACTATGGCTTGCTGCCATGTACTCCGCCTCCATTGTGGACCTTGCAATTGTGGGTTGCCTCTTGCAATTCCATGAAAATGCTCCTACTCCAACAAAGAATACATAGCCCGTTGTTGACATCCTATCATTTGCATCTTCTGCCCAATCTGCATCACAATAACCATGCAAAGCAATACTTTCACCTCCAAGGCACAATTTGAAGTCCAAGGTGCCTTTCAAGTACCTCAAAATCCCCTTGATTGTTTTCCAATGAATTGGTCCTACTTTTGACATGTGTTGACTTACGACACTCACCGCATAAGCAAGATCCACCCTTGTGCCAACCATTGCATACATGAGTGACCCAACTACTGCCTTGTATGAAACACCTTGTATTTGGCCTTCAACTTGTGCAAACTCTTCATTCGTAAGCTTCATCAACTTCAAATTAGACTCCAAAGGTGTTCCAATAGGCTTGTAATCCTCCATGTTGAATCGTTTCAACACTCCTTCAATGTACTTTCTTTGGCTCATTGTGATGGTCTTGTTAGCACGATTTCTTGCAAATTCCATTCCTAAGCAATAGTGAAGCTCTCCCAAATCACTCATCTCATATTTTTTTTCTAACTTTGCCTTCAACCAATCCATCATCTTTAGAGTATTGGTTAAGATGATTAAATCATCTACATAAAGAATAACAATCATCAAGAACTCTTTTGATTGTATCACATACATAGAATGGTCAGCCTCACTTCTTTGGAATCCCTCATTAACAAAGAATGTGTCAATTCTTTGATACCATGCCCTTGGAGATTGCTTGAGTCCATACAAGGATTTCTTCAACTTACAAATAAGATGTTGCTTGCCTTCTTCTACAAATCCTTGAGGTTTATCCATGTAGATGTCTTCTTCCAACTCTCCATTCAAGAAAGCCGTCTTCACATCTATTTGATGCATCTTCAAGTCCATTGCTGCCTCAATTGCCACAATGGTTCTAATGGTGGTGAACTTAGCCACGGGAGCAAATGTCTCATTGAAATCAACACCAGCAACTTGTGAGTATCCTTTGGCAACTACCCTTGCCTTATATCTCATAATATCACCCATTGCATCCTTCTTGGTTCTAAACACCCACTTACAACCAATTGAAGATCGATTTGATGGAAGTTGAGTCAATTCCCATGTTCCATTGCTCATGAGAGATTTGTACTCATCTTCCATAGCCTCCTCCCACTTCAACGCATTCGTAGACTTCATAGCATCACATATATTCAATGGATCAGCAAGGAGTGCAACATTGGCATGTTCTTCACTTACTTGAGGAAAGATGTGGTCCTTCCACCATTCACCATGTTGTTTTCTTTCTCTTGTGGGATATCTCCTATCATTTGAAGAAGATTCACCTTGATGCTCTTCAACCTTCTTTTCTTTTGAACCTTGTCTCTTCTCACTCAAAGGTTGGTATTCCTCATCATCATCATCATCTTCAACTTCTTCATTGTTTGTCATACCAATTGTATATACTTTCTTCTTCTTCTTCTTCATCTTCATTGGTTCTTCATGTTGATTCAAATCTCCACTATCTTCATTGTCTTCATCTTCTTCTTCTTCTTTCGTTGCTGAAATTGAAGATATGTCCACAAACACACCATTACTCCCACTTGGATACATCTCGAAGTGCCCACAAGCACTTTTATGCTCCATAAATTCAACATCACAACTTTTGATGATCTTCTTGGTATCCAAACACATTAGCCTATATGCCTTGGTACCTTCACAATATCTAAGAAATACACATTTTGTACCTTTTGCATCAAATTTGGACCGCATATAATCTAGTACCTTTGCATAAGCAATGCATCCAAAAGTCCTCATGTGTGGAACACAAGGTTTCCTCCCACTCCAAGCTTCTTGTGGAGTCATTGATGTAAGTGCATTTGTAGGACACCTATTCCTTGTATACACTGCATTCACCATAGCATCCGCCCAAAATTCATGCCCAAGGTTTTGAGTATGAATCATACTCCTTACCATCTCCACAATAGTTCGATTTGCTCTTTCAGCAACTCTTATTTGTTGTGGAGTATAGGGAGTGGAAGTTTGTCTTGCAATACCATGAATCTTCAAATACTCATCAAAATGCTTTGACAAATACTCACCTCCATTGTGTGTACGCAACATCTTGATCTTGCACTCACATTGCTTCGCCACAAGTGCCTTATTTTTTGTAAACTTTGAAAAGCATTCACTCTTGGATTTAAGGATGAAAATCCACACCTTCCTTGAAAAGTCATCAATAAATGTAACAAAGTACCTTGATCCTGCCATTGATGGTGTCTTCATAGGTAAACAAACATCAGAATACACAATCTCCAACAATTTGGTTGCATGTGTTGCAACTCCACTTGGAAATGAAGCGCTTTGTTGTTTGCCTTGAATACAGCCTTCACAAGTAAGATTTGTGCATGAATGACCAAGATCTAAGCCACTAACCATGGATTGGAGCTCCTTCATACTTTTGGCATTCAAATGATAAAGACGTCGATGCCAAATGCCAAACTTGTCTTGATCTTGTGGAAATTCAGCAAATGCCGCTACTTCAACTCCATTCACCTTCTTACAATTGATGAAGTAAAGATTGCCATCTCTAAAGCCTTTCAAAAGATTATCTCCATCCATTGTCTTCACAAAGCATCCATTCATATCAAATTGCACCTTACAACCATGAGAAACAAGTTTACTCACCGAAAGAAGATTCTTTTTTATCTTTGGCACATGTAACACTTCCTTCAATCTGATCTTCTTCATTTGATTCTTCACAACAATCTCCACTACAATGGAGCCAATTCCAATGGCTTGTACCATGCCATTATCTCCTAACCATACTTTTGTTGTTGGAATAGTCTCATAAGTGTCAAATGAACACTTGTATGGAGTCATGTACTTGGTAGCACCTGAATCAATGATCCATTTGGACATGGCAGCCATAGACGTGCCTTCATTTGCCATGAATGCATAATCATCTCCACCAACTTCATCACATGCATTGTTAGCATTTTCTCTATCTCCTTTTTTGGCCTTGTAGCAATTTCGTGCAAAATGACCCGGTTTTCCACAAATGAAGCAAGTTCTTGCATTGCTTCTCACATTGTCACGTTGGTTGGAATAGGTACCTTTGCCTTGTTTGGAGAAGAGAGCTAAATCTTCACTTTGATGCTCCTTCTCTTTCCTTTTAGTTACTTCATGTGCAAGTCTTGATGTCACATAGTCCATTGTAAGCTCCTTCAACCTCAAAGACTCCAATGCCACAATGAGGTAGTTGTAGGACTCGGGAAGACTCATGAGTAGAGTCATGACAATGTCACCATCCTCTAAAGGCTTGTCAACAATTGCTAGTTGATTTGCAAGAGCCTTTACCTTATTAACATGTGCCATGAGGTCTTCACCTTCTTCCATCTTACAAGTGAAGAATTTTCTTCTTGTGAAGAGGATGTTGGACAAGTTCTTGCTCTCATATATGTTGCAAAGTATCTTCCATGCTTCCGCTGGTCCTTTGCAATGGATAATGTGAGAAAAGTTGGCTTCATCCAAATTTGTGGCAATCATGCCAAAAGCCTTCTTTTCACGTCTTTTGAAGTCCTTGTGGTCCTTAGGGCTTGCATCTATGCTTGGAGGGTCTTCACTCTCATCTACAAGATCCCAAAGGTCCAAAGACGCCAACAAAAGCTCCATTTTGATCTTCCAATGGTAGAAATTGTTGCCTCTAAACTTCTCAATCACTCTCAAACCTTCACCCTCACTAGAAGCCATGTCTAACGAGGAGTGTATCAAAAAATATTGGGAAAAAGAGTCTCTAAAAGCTTAAAATCACCAAACGATGTTTGCACTAGCAGAATCTCAGAATGCCCTGTTATGAACAAAAGAGTGGTATCTCACTGGAAACACTTTCAACTCAACTTGTGAAGCTTTCTTCAAGTAATTGCACCCTCATGGAACTCACAATCACTCGTCTTAATCACTTTCTCATCAAAACATTCAAGAATAATGAAGAAACTTCACCAACTCAAAAGACACTATCAAGGTCTTTCTACAAAGTCTTAACCTCACAAAGCAAGGAGATAAGAACCCACAAAGCAATGTTAGAGATGTACAAGCTTAATACCAATAGCCTCCTTATACCAACAAACCTAACATCAACAAATACCATAAGACCTAATCCACACAAAAGCAACAAAGAGAATATGACTTCAACTTACTTGAATAGCACAACAAAGAGTGTGTGGGCCCATAACCTATTGAAAAAAAGAACACTATAAGCATAACACAAGTAAGTAGAAATCAGCAAGGTTGCACATAAGAGAAGTGTGGAATGAGATGGTTCTCTCTTCCAACTCTCATTACTTATAGGTGGTGGTTGCTGCGCTAAAAGGACTTCTTCCACCATTTGACTTTTACACATATGCTCCTTGGATCCTTTGGCTCATACCACGAGGATATCCAAGGATCCTAGGATCCTATGGCATCTTACATACCACGAGGGTATCCTATGCCATATACTAATTATTCTTATCTAGGTCTTTGGATATTCCCTAGGACACACTTTATCCTCTTGACTTTGACTCTTTGTCCTTGACCGCATCTTATGTCCATAGGATGCTTTTTCTATATGCCAAGAGTCAAGTCTTTGATCTTTAGTAACTTACCTAAGATAATATCTTTTATGAGGTAACTTATTCTACTTTAACTATTATTTATTCATATTTATCTTTTACCTCAACACTTTTGGCATTCAAATGATAAAGACGTCGATGCCAAATGCCAAACTTGTCTTGATCTTGTGGAAATTCAGCAAATGCCGCTACTTCAACTCCATTCACCTTCTTACAATTGATGAAGTAAAGATTGCCATCTCTAAAGCCTTTCAAAAGATTATCTCCATCCATTGTCTTCACAAAGCATCCATTCATATCAAATTGCACCTTACAACCATGAGAAACAAGTTTACTCACCGAAAGAAGATTCTTTTTTATCTTTGGCACATGTAACACTTCCTTCAATCTGATCTTCTTCATTTGATTCTTCACAACAATCTCCACTACAATGGAGCCAATTCCAATGGCTTGTACCATGCCATTATCTCCTAACCATACTTTTGTTGTTGGAATAGTCTCATAAGTGTCAAATGAACACTTGTATGGAGTCATGTACTTGGTAGCACCTGAATCAATGATCCATTTGGACATGGCAGCCATAGACGTGCCTTCATTTGCCATGAATGCATAATCATCTCCACCAACTTCATCACATGCATTGTTAGCATTTTCTCTATCTCCTTTTTTGGCCTTGTAGCAATTTCGTGCAAAATGACCCGGTTTTCCACAAATGAAGCAAGTTCTTGCATTGCTTCTCACATTGTCACGTTGGTTGGAATAGGTACCTTTGCCTTGTTTGGAGAAGAGAGCTAAATCTTCACTTTGATGCTCCTTCTCTTTCCTTTTAGTTACTTCATGTGCAAGTCTTGATGTCACATAGTCCATTGTAAGCTCCTTCAACCTCAAAGACTCCAATGCCACAATGAGGTAGTTGTAGGACTCGGGAAGACTCATGAGTAGAGTCATGACAATGTCACCATCCTCTAAAGGCTTGTCAACAATTGCTAGTTGATTTGCAAGAGCCTTTACCTTATTAACATGTGCCATGAGGTCTTCACCTTCTTCCATCTTACAAGTGAAGAATTTTCTTCTTGTGAAGAGGATGTTGGACAAGTTCTTGCTCTCATATATGTTGCAAAGTATCTTCCATGCTTCCGCTGGTCCTTTGCAATGGATAATGTGAGAAAAGTTGGCTTCATCCAAATTTGTGGCAATCATGCCAAAAGCCTTCTTTTCACGTCTTTTGAAGTCCTTGTGGTCCTTAGGGCTTGCATCTATGCTTGGAGGGTCTTCACTCTCATCTACAAGATCCCAAAGGTCCAAAGACGCCAACAAAAGCTCCATTTTGATCTTCCAATGGTAGAAATTGTTGCCTCTAAACTTCTCAATCACTCTCAAACCTTCACCCTCACTAGAAGCCATGTCTAACGAGGAGTGTATCAAAAAATATTGGGAAAAAGAGTCTCTAAAAGCTTAAAATCACCAAACGATGTTTGCACTAGCAGAATCTCAGAATGCCCTGTTATGAACAAAAGAGTGGTATCTCACTGGAAACACTTTCAACTCAACTTGTGAAGCTTTCTTCAAGTAATTGCACCCTCATGGAACTCACAATCACTCGTCTTAATCACTTTCTCATCAAAACATTCAAGAATAATGAAGAAACTTCACCAACTCAAAAGACACTATCAAGGTCTTTCTACAAAGTCTTAACCTCACAAAGCAAGGAGATAAGAACCCACAAAGCAATGTTAGAGATGTACAAGCTTAATACCAATAGCCTCCTTATACCAACAAACCTAACATCAACAAATACCATAAGACCTAATCCACACAAAAGCAACAAAGAGAATATGACTTCAACTTACTTGAATAGCACAACAAAGAGTGTGTGGGCCCATAACCTATTGAAAAAAAGAACACTATAAGCATAACACAAGTAAGTAGAAATCAGCAAGGTTGCACATAAGAGAAGTGTGGAATGAGATGGTTCTCTCTTCCAACTCTCATTACTTATAGGTGGTGGTTGCTGCGCTAAAAGGACTTCTTCCACCATTTGACTTTTACACATATGCTCCTTGGATCCTTTGGCTCATACCACGAGGATATCCAAGGATCCTAGGATCCTATGGCATCTTACATACCACGAGGGTATCCTATGCCATATACTAATTATTCTTATCTAGGTCTTTGGATATTCCCTAGGACACACTTTATCCTCTTGACTTTGACTCTTTGTCCTTGACCGCATCTTATGTCCATAGGATGCTTTTTCTATATGCCAAGAGTCAAGTCTTTGATCTTTAGTAACTTACCTAAGATAATATCTTTTATGAGGTAACTTATTCTACTTTAACTATTATTTATTCATATTTATCTTTTACCTCAACACTTTTGGCATTCAAATGATAAAGACGTCGATGCCAAATGCCAAACTTGTCTTAATCTTGTGGAAATTCAGCAAATGCCGCTACTTCAACTCCATTCACCTTCTTACAATTGATGAAGTAAAGATTGCCATCTCTAAAGCCTTTCAAAAGATTATCTCCATCCATTGTCTTCACAAAGCATCCATTCATATCAAATTGCACCTTACAACCATGAGAAACAAGTTTACTCACCGAAAGAAGATTCTTTTTTATCTTTGGCACATGTAACACTTCCTTCAATCTGATCTTCTTCATTTGATTCTTCACAACAATCTCCACTACAATGGAGCCAATTCCAATGGCTTGTACCATGCCATTATCTCCTAACCATACTTTTGTTGTTGGAATAGTCTCATAAGTGTCAAATGAACACTTGTATGGAGTCATGTACTTGGTAGCACCCGAATCAATGATCCATTTGGACATGGCAGCCATAGACGTGCCTTCATTTGCCATGAATGCATAATCATCTCCACCAACTTCATCACATGCATTGTTAGCATTTTCTCTATCTCCTTTTTTGGCCTTGTAGCAATTTCGTGCAAAATGACCCGGTTTTCCACAAATGAAGCAAGTTCTTGCATTGCTTCTCACATTGTCACGTTGGTTGGAATAGGTACCTTTGCCTTGTTTGGAGAAGAGAGCTAAATCTTCACTTTGATGCTCCTTCTCTTTCCTTTTAGTTACTTCATGTGCAAGTCTTGATGTCACATAGTCCATTGTAAGCTCCTTCAACCTCAAAGACTCCAATGCCACAATGAGGTAGTTGTAGGACTCGGGAAGACTCATGAGTAGAGTCATGACAATGTCACCATCCTCTAAAGGCTTGTCAACAATTGCTAGTTGATTTGCAAGAGCCTTTACCTTATTAACATGTGCCATGAGGTCTTCACCTTCTTCCATCTTACAAGTGAAGAATTTTCTTCTTGTGAAGAGGATGTTGGACAAGTTCTTGCTCTCATATATGTTGCAAAGTATCTTCCATGCTTCCGCTGGTCCTTTGCAATGGATAATGTGAGAAAAGTTGGCTTCATCCAAATTTGTGGCAATCATGCCAAAAGCCTTCTTTTCACGTCTTTTGAAGTCCTTGTGGTCCTTAGGGCTTGCATCTATGCTTGGAGGGTCTTCACTCTCATCTACAAGATCCCAAAGGTCCAAAGACGCCAACAAAAGCTCCATTTTGATCTTCCAATGGTAGAAATTGTTGCCTCTAAACTTCTCAATCACTCTCAAACCTTCACCCTCACTAGAAGCCATGTCTAACGAGAAGTGTATCAAAAAATATTGAGAAAAAGAGTCTCTAAAAGCTTAAAATCACGAAACGAAGTTTGTACTAGCAGATCTCAGAATGCCCTGTTATGAACAAAAGAGTGGTATCTCACTGGAAACACTTTCAACTCAACTTGTGAAGCTTTCTTCAAGTAATTGCACCCTCATGGAACTCACAATCACTCGTCTTAATCACTTTCTCATCAAAACACTCAAGAATAATGAAGAAACTTCACCAACTCAAAAGACACTATCAAGGTCTTTCTACAAAGTCTTAACCTCACAAAGCAAGGAGATAAGAACCCACAAAGCAATGTTAGAGATGTACAAGCTTAATACCAATAGCCTCCTTATACCAACAAACCTAACATCAACAAATACCATAAGACCTAATCCACACAAAAGCAACAAAGAGAATATGACTTCAACTTACTTGAATAGCACAACAAAGAGTGTGTGGGCCCATAACTTGTTGAAAAAAAGAACACCATAAGCATAACACAAGTAAGTAGAAATCAGCAAGGTTGCACATAAGAGAAGTGTGGAATGAGATGGTTCTCTCTTCCAACTCTCGTTACTTATAGGTGGTGGTTGCTGCGCTAAAAGGACTTCTTCCACCATTTGACTTTTACACATATGCTCCTTGGATCCTTTGGCTCATACCACGAGGGTATCCAAGGATCCTAGGATCCTATGGCATCTTACATACCACGAGGGTATCCTATGCCATATACTAATTACTCTTACTTAGGTCTTTGGATATTCCCTAGGACACACTTTATCCTCTTGACTTTGACTCTTTGTCCTTGACCGCATCCTATGTCCATAGGATGCTTTTTCTATATGCCAAGAGTCAAGTCTTTGATCTTTAGTAACTTACCTAAGATAATATCTTTTATGAGGTAACTTATTCTACTTTAACTATTATTTATTCATCTTTATCTTTTACCTCAACACTCCCACTTTGCTAATTGTCAAAGCCCTTCAAACCTAATGCATTTGTCAACATATGATGTCTATCTTTGACCAATGCCTTTGTTAACAAATCAGCAAGCATATCTTCTGTTGCACAATACTTCAAGTCAATCACTCCCATTTCAATCTTCTCTCTTATAAAGTGGTGTTGAATGTCAATGTGCTTGGTTCTTCAATGATGCTTTGGATTCTTTGCAAAAGCAAGGCATCCTTGATTGTCACAATTCAATAGAGTTGCTTCCAATTGCACAAGTCGAATGTCCTCCAAAACTTACCTTAACCATGTTACTTCCATTGCACTATGGCTTGCTGCCATGTACTCCGCCTCCATTGTGGACCTTGCAATTGTGGGTTGCCTCTTGCAATTCCATGAAAATGCTCCTACTCCAACAAAGAATACATAGCCCGTTGTTGACCTCCTATCATTTGCATCTTCTGCCCAATCTGCATCACAATAACCATGCAAAGCAATACTTTCACCTCCAAGGCACAATTTGAAGTCCAAGGTGCCTTTCAAGTACCTCAAAATCCCCTTGATTGTTTTCCAATGAATTGGTCCTACTTTTGACATGTGTTGACTTACGACACTCACCGCATAAGCAAGATCCACCCTTGTGCCAACCATTGCATACATGAGTGACCCAACTACTGCCTTATATGAAACACCTTGTATTTGGCCTTCAACTTGTGCAAACTCTTCATTCGTAAGCTTCATCAACTTCAAATTAGACTCCAAAGGTGTTCCAATAGGCTTGCAATCCTCCATGTTGAATCGTTTCAACACTCCTTCAATGTACTTTCTTTGGCTCATTGTGATGGTCTTGTTAGCACGATTTCTTGCAAATTCCATTCCTAAGCAATAGTGAAGCTCTCCCAAATCACTCATCTCATATTTTTTTTCTAACTTTGCCTTCAACCAATCCATCATCTTTAGAGTATTGATTAAGATGATTAAATCATCTACATAAAGAATAACAATCATCAAGAACTCTTTTGATTGTATCACATACATAGAATGGTCAGCCTCACTTCTTTGGAATCCCTCATTAACAAAGAATGTGTCAATTCTTTGATACCATGCCCTTGGAGATTGCTTGAGTCCATACAAGGATTTCTTCAACTTACAAATAAGATGTTGCTTGCCTTCTTCTACAAATCCTTGAGGTTTATCCATGTAGATGTCTTCTTCCAACTCTCCATTCAAGAAAGCCGTCTTCACATCTATTTGATGCATCTTCAAGTCCATTGCTGCCTCAATTGCCACAATGGTTCTAATGGTGGTGAACTTAGCCACGGGAGCAAATATCTCATTGAAATCAACACCAGCAACTTGTGAGTATCCTTTGGCAACTACCCTTGCCTTATATCTCATAATATCACCCATTGCATCCTTCTTGGTTCTAAACACCCACTTACAACCAATTGAAGATCGATTTGATGGAAGTTGAGTCAATTCCCATGTTCCATTGCTCATGAGAGATTTGTACTCATCTTCCATAGCCTCCTCCCACTTCAACGCATTCGTAGACTTCATAGCATCACATATATTCAATGGATCAGCAAGGAGTGCAACATTGGCATGTTCTTCACTTACTTGAGGAAAGATGTGGTCCTTCCACCATTCACCATGTTGTTTTCTTTCTCTTGTGGGATATCTCCTATCATTTGAAGAAGATTCACCTTGATGCTCTTCAACCTTCTTTTCTTTTGAACCTTGTCTCTTCTCACTCAAAGGTTGGTATTCCTCATCATCATCATCATCTTCAACTTCTTCATTGTTTGTCATACCAATTGTATATACTTTCTTCTTCTTCTTCTTCATCTTCATTGGTTCTTCATGTTGATTCAAATCTCCACTATCTTCATTGTCTTCATCTTCTTCTTCTTCTTTCGTTGCTGAAATTGAAGATATGTCCACAAACACACCATTACTCCCACTTGGACACATCACGAAGTACCCACAAGCACTTTTATGCTCCATAAATTCAACATCACAACTTTTGATGATCTTCTTGGTATCCAAACACATTAGCCTATATGCCTTGGTACCTTCACAATATCTAAGAAATACACATTTTGTACCTTTTGCATCAAATTTGGACCGCATATAATCTGGTACCTTTGCATAAGCAATGCATCCAAAAGTCCTCATGTGTGGAACACAAGGTTTCCTCCCACTCCAAGCTTCTTGTGGAGTCATTGATGTAAGTGCATTTGTAGGACACCTATTCCTTGTATACACTGCATTCACCACAGCATCCGCCCAAAATTCATGCCCAAGGTTATGAGTATGAATCATACTCCTTATTGAAACATAGAAAGCAAACTCCACACAAGCAAGTTAGGACCAGCAAGGTTGCACTTCACAAATAGAATGTGGTATGAGATGATTCTTCCCATGCCAACCCTTTTCTTATATACTAGTACCAAGGTACCATGTGTTACAACCCATATGGGATATTTCATAGGACCAGCCCTCTCCTTGTATTCTAAGGCACTATAGACCAGCAACTAACCTTGTAGGATATCCCTCATTACTCATATACTCTATTGATCATTAGCAACAACTAAATGAGTTCTTTCCTTCAACACTCCCACTTTGCTATTGGTCAATTAGCTATCAATCCTAATGCCTTACTCAATATGTTGTGTCTCTCTTTCACCAAGGCTTTTGTTAGCAAATCAGCCAACATGTCTTTGGTTTCACAATACATCATATCAATAACTCCCATCTCTATCTTCTCTCTTATAAAGTGGTGTTGAATATCAATGTGCTTGGTTCTTGCATGATGCTTTGGATTCTTTGCAAAAGCCAAACATCCTTGATTGTCACATCTCAATGGAGTGGCTTCCAATTGCACAAGTCCAATGTCTTCCAACAACAACCTCAACCAAATTGCCTCCATTGCTCCATGACTTGCTGCCATATACTCCGCCTCCATTGTGGACCTTGCAATGGTTGGTTGTCTCTTACAATTCCAAGATATGGCTCCCATTCCAACAAAGAATACATAGCCCGTTGTTGATCTTCTATCATTTGTATCTCCAGCCCAATCCGCATCACAATATCCATGTAATGCAATATTATTTCCTCCAAGACATAGTTTATGGTTCAAAGAGCCTTTCAAGTACCTCATGATACTTTTGATGGTTGCTCAATGCATAGGTCCTGGTTTTGCCATGTGTTGACTTACAACACTTACTGCAAATGCAAGATCCATCCTTGTACCCACCATTGCATACATGAGTGAGCCTACTGCTGCTTTGTATGGTATGCCTTGCATTTGATGCTCCACTTCAGCATATTCCTCATCCGTGAGCTTCATCAACTTCAAGTTGGCTTCCAAAGGAGTTCCAATGGGCTTGCAATCTTGCATATTGAATCGTTTCAATACTTCTTCAATGTACTTGCTTTGACTCAATGTGATGGTCTTTGATACTCTATTCCTTGTAAATTCCACACCCAAACAATAATGAAGCTCTCCCAAATCACTCATTTCAAACTCTTTCTCCAATTTCTTCTTCAACCAATCTAATTTTACCATGGTGTTGCTTAAGATGATTAAATCATCTACATAGAGGATCACAACCAGCAAGAAGTCCTTGGCTTGCAACACATACAAAGAATGGTCAGCTTCACTTCTTATAAAACCTTCCTTCACAAAGAATGAGTCAATGCGTTGATACCATGCTCTTGGTGATTGCTTGAGTCCATACAATGACTTCTTCAACTTGCATACAAGGATGGATTTGTCTTGATCAATAAATCCTTGAGGTTGCTCCATGTAGATGTCTTCTTCCAATTCTCCATTCAAGAAGGCTATCTTGACGTCCATTTGATGCATCTCCAAGTCTATTGATGCTCCAATTGCTACTATAGTTCTAATGGTAGTGAATTTGGCCACTGGAGCAAATGTCTCATTAAAATCCACTCCAGCAACTTGTGAGTAGCCTTTGGCAACCAATCATGCCTTGTACCTCACGATATTGCCCATAGCATCTCTTTTTGTTTGTGGACCCATGAAAACACCATCTATGAGTGGAGCAAGATATTTTGTGACATTTATTGATGACTTTTCAAGGAAGGTATGGATTTATATCATCAAGGCCAAAAGTGAGTGTTTTGCTAAGTTTAAGGAGTGGAAAGCACTTGTGGAGAAGCAATGTGAGCACAAGATTAAGGTGCTGCGATCGGACAATGGAGGTGAGTATTTGTCCAAAGACTTTGATGACTTATTGAAGCATGAAGGCATTGCAAGACAAACCTCCACTTCCTATATCCCACAACTAAATGGAGTTGCTGAAAGAGCAAATCGCACCATTGTGGAGATGGCAAGGAGTATGATTCATGCTCAAAAGCTTGGATATGAGTATTGGGCGGAAGCTGTGGTAAATGCCGTATATACAAGAAATAGGTATCCCACAAGTGCACTTAAAGGAATGACTCCCGAAGAAGCTTGGACTGGTAAGAAACCTTGTTTATCTCATATGAGGATTTTTGGATGCATTGCATATGCTAAAGATCCAGATAGTATGAGAGGCAAACTTGATGCAAAGGGCACAAGATGTGCATTCCTTGGATATTGTGAAGGCACCAAGGCATATAGACTCATGTGTTTAGACACCAAAAAGATCATCAAAAGTCGTGATGTAGAGTTCTTGGAGTATAAGAGTGCAAGTGAAAAGTGAGAGATGTGTCCAAGTGGGAGTAGTGGTGTGTTTGTGGACACATCTTCAATTTCAGCAAACAAAGAAGAAGATGAAGAAGAGCATTCTCAAAGTGAAGATGGAAATGAAGATATCATTGAAGAAGAGCCCAACTCTATAAAGACTTCAATTCCAGCAAGATACAACAAGGACAATGAAGAGAATGAAGATGAAGAATATCAACCAATGAATGAGAGAAGGAAGTGTATGAGCCATAGAAGGCAGCAAGAGGTGCATGAAGGCTCATCTTCTTTGCATGAAAGAAGATATCCAACACGTGAAAGAAGACCACAAAGTGAATGGTGGAAGAACCACATCTTTCCACAAGTAAGTGAAGATCAGGCCAATGTTGCTCTAACCAAACGTTGGTTGCTTGAATTGGTTGATAAGTGTTAAATGAACACTTGTATGGAGTCATGTGTTTGGTACATCCGGAATCCACAATCCATTTGCTCATATCAAACATGGAAGGAGTTTGTTTTGCCATGAATGCAAAGTCTTCACCTCCATGGTCATGAAAAGTATTGTTCGCATTCTCTCTTTCTCCTCTCTTTGCCTTGAAACAATTTCTAGCAAAATGGCCTGGTTTTCAACAAATGTAACAAGGTTTAGGAGGATAACGTTGAAAAGGGGCACTTGCCTTACTTGGTCTTGTAAATAGTGCTGATTGCTCCCCAATAGACTCCTTTTGCTTTCTTTTGGTCACTTCATGGGCTAGTCTTGCCATTACATAGTCCAAAGTAAGGTCTTTCCTTGAAATGGACTCCAATGCCACAGTGAGGGTGGAATAGGAGTCCGGAAGGCTTGAGAGCAATGTCATCACAACATCTTCTTCATGTAAAGGCTTGTCAACAACAGCAAGTTGGTTTGCAAGTGCTTTTACCTTATTTACATGAGCCATGAGATCTTCACCTTCTTCCATCTTCACGGTGAAGAATTTTTGCCTTTACCATAGTACATTGGAGAGATTCCTACTTTCATAGATATTGCCAAGAATCTTCCATGCATCGGCTGCCCCTTTACTTAAAGAGTTCTTTTCTCAACACTTCAAACCTAATGCCTTTTTCAACATATGATGTCTATCTTTTATCAATGCCTTTGTTAACAAATCAGCAAGCATATCTTCTGTTGCACAATACTTCAAGTCAATCACTCCCATTTCAATCTTCTCTCTTATAAAGTGGTGTTGAATGTCAATGTACTTGGTTCTTAAATGATGCTTTGGATTCATTGCAAAAGCAAGGTATCGTTGACTGTCACACCTCAATAGAGTTGCTTCCAATTACACAAGTCCAATGTCATCCAAAACTTATCTTAATCAAGTTGCTTCCATTGCACCATGGCTTGCTACCATGTACTCCGCCTCCATTGTGGACCTTGCAATTGTGGGTTGTCTCTTGCAATTCCATAAAATTACTCCGACTCCAACAAAGAATACATAGCCCGTTTTTGACCTCTTATCATTTGCATCTCCAGCCCAATCCGCATCACAATAAACATGCAAAGAAATACTTTCACCTCCAAGGTACAATTTGAAGTCCAAAGTCCCTTTCAAGTAGCTCATGATCCTCTTGATGGTTGCCCAATGAAGTGGTCCTGCTTTTCACATGTGTTGACTTACGACACTCACCGCATAAGCAAGATCCACCCTTGTCCCAACCATTGCATACCTGAGTGACTCAACTGCTGCCTTGTATGGAACACCTTGCATTTGGCCTTCAACTTGTCCAAACTCTTCATCAGTGAGCTTCATCAACTTCAAATTGGACTTTAAAGGTACTCCAATAGGCTTGCAATCCTCCATGTTGAATCTTTTCAACACTCCTTCAATGTACTTCCTTTGGCTCATTGTGATGGTCTTCTTAGCACGATTTCTTCCGAATTCCACTCCTAAGCAATAGTGAAGCTCTTCCAAATCAATGTTGAAACATAGGAAGGATACTCCACACAAGTAAGTTAGGACCTGCAAGGTTGCACTTTAACAAATAGAGTGTGGTATGAGATAATTCTTCCTATGCCAATCCTTTCCTTATATACTAGTACCAAGGTACCAAGTCCTACAATCCATATGGAATATCTCCGAGGACCAGCCCTCCCCTTGTACTCTAATGCACTATAGACCAGCCACCTACCTTATGGGATATCCTTAACAACACTTGTACTCTATTGACCATTAGCAACTACTTAAAGATTTCTTTTCTCAACACTCCCACTTTGTTATTGGTCAATTAGCTCTCAATCCTAATGCCTTACTCAACTTGTTGTGTCCTTCTCTAACTAAGGCTTTTGTCTACCAATCAGCCAACATGTCTTTAGTTTCACAATACATCATATCAATAACCTCCATCTCTATCTTCTCTCTTATGAAATGATGCTGAATATCAATGTACTTAGTTCTTACATGATGCTTTGGATTCTTTGCAAAAGCAAGACATCGTTGATTGTCACACCTTAATGGAGTAGCCTCCAACATTGCAAGGTCCACAATAGAGAAAGGCACAACAAGTTGAGTAAGGCATTAGGATTGAGAGCTAATTCACCAATAGCAAAGTGGGAGTGTTGAGAAAAGAACTCTTTAAGTAGTTGCTAATGGTCAATAGAATACAAGTGTTGTTAAGGATATCCCATAAGGTAGGATGCTGGTCTATAGTGCATTAGAGTACAAGGGGAGGGCTGGTCCTAGGAGATATCCCATATGGATTGTAGCACTTGGTACCTTGGTACTAGTATATAAGGAAAGGGTTGGGATGAGAAGAATTATCTCAAACCACACTCTATTTGATATAGTGCAACCTTGCTGGTCCTAACTTACTTGCGTGGAGTATGCTTTCTATGTTTCAATATCTCATACCACACTTGATTTGTGAAGTGCAACCTTGCTGGTCCTAACTTGCTTGTGTGGAGTTTAATTTCTATGTTTAAATATCTCCAAGTCTATTGATGCTCCAATTGCTACTATGGTTCTAATAGTAGTGAATTTGGCCACTGGAGCAAATGTCTCATTAAAATCCACTCCAGCAATTCATGAGTAGCCTTTGGCAACCAATCTTGCTTTGTACCTCACAACATTGCCCATAGCATCTCTCTTGGTTCTAAACACCCACTTACATCCAATTGCTGAACGATTTGGTGGAAGTGGAGTCAACTCCCATGTCTTGTTGTTCATAAGAGATTTGTACTCTTCTTGCATAGCAATCTATCACTTCATTGCATCACCACACCTCATTGCATCACACAAAGTCAATGGATCATCAAGAAGAGCAACATTGGCCTGATCTTCACTTACTTGTGGAAAGATGTGGTTCTTCCACCATTCACCTTGTGGTCTTCTTTCACGTGTTGAATATCTTCTTTCATGTAAAGAAGATGAGCCTTCATGCACCTCTTGCTGCCTTCTATGGCTCATACACTTCCTTCTCTCATTCATTGGTTGATATTCTTCATCTTCATTCTCTTCATTGTCCTTGTTGTATCTTGCTGGAATTGAAGTCTTTATAGAGTTGGGCTCTTCTTCAATGATATCTTCATTTCCATCTTCACTTTGAGAATGCTCTTCTTCATCTTCTTCTTTGTTTGCTGAAATTGAAGATGTGTCCACAAACACACCACTACTCCCACTTGGACACATCTCCCACTTTTCACTTGCACTCTTATACTCCAAGAACTCTACATCACGACTTTTGATGATCTTATTGGTGTCTAAACACATGAGCCTATATGCCTTGGTGCCTTCACAATATCCAAGGAATGCACATCTTGTGCCCTTTGAATCAAGTTTGCCTCTCATACTATCTGGAACTTTAGCATATGCAATGCATCCAAAAATCCTCATATGAGATAAACAAGGTTTCTTACCAGTCCAAGCTTCTTCTGGAGTCATTCCTTCAAGTGCACTTGTGGGACACCTATTTCTTGTATATACGGCATTTACCACAGCTTCCGCCCAATACTCATATCCAAGCTTTTGAGCATGAATCATACTCCTTGCCATCTCCACAATGGTGCGATTTGCTCTTTCAGCAACTCCATTTTGTTGTGGGGTATAGGGAGTGGAGGTTTGTCTTGCAATGCCTTCATGCTTCAATAACTCAACAAAGTCTTTTGATAAATACTCACCTCCATTGTCCGATCGCAGCACCTTAATCTTGTGCTCACATTGCTTCTCCATAAGTGCTTTCCACTCCTTAAACTTAGCAAAACACTCACTTTTGGCCTTGATGATATAAATCCATACCTTCCTTGAAAAGTCATCAATAAATGTGACAAAATATCTTGCTCCACTCATAGATGCTGTTTTCATGGGTCCACAAACATCCGAATGCACAAGCTCCAGCAATTGATTTGCTCTTGTTGCAATTCCACTAGGAAATGGTGTCCTATGTTGTTTGCCTTGAATGCAACCTTCACAAGATAGATTCATAGTAGAATGGCCAAGGTCTAAGCCACTTACCATGGATTGAAGCTCCTTCATGCTTTTGGCATTCAAATGTCCAAGTCTTTGATGCCAAATGCCCACCTTATCTTCATTTGATGGAAATTCAGCAAAGCAGCAACCTCTACTCCATTGATGCGCTTGCAATTGATAATATAGAGATTGCCATCTCTAATCCCTTTTGCTACTTCTTTGCCTTCCATGGTTCTCACAAAACATCCATTCATATTGAATTGCACTTTGCACCCATGACTTACAAGTTTACTCACCGAAAGGAGGTTCTTCTTCATCTTTGGCACATGCAACACATCCTTGAGTGTGATCCTCTTGCTTATGCCCTTGACCACTACTTCCACTACAATGGTGCCCATTCCAATGACTTGTACCATACCATTATCACCTAACCAAACCTTAGTTGCTGGAATTTGTTGATAAGTGTTAAATGAACACTTGTATGGAGTCATGTGTTTGGTACATCCAGAATCCACGATCCATTTACTCATATCAAGCATGGAAGAAGTTTTTTTTGCCATGAATGCAAAGTCATCACCTCCATGGTCATGAAAAGCATTATTGGCATTCTCTCTTTCTCCTCTCTTTGCGTTGAAACAATTCCTAGCAAAATGCCCTGGTTTTCCACAAATATAACAAGTTTTGGGAAGATTACGTTGAATGGAAGTACTTGCCTTACTTGGTCTCATGAATAGTGCTGATTGCTCTCTAATAGACTATTGAAACATAGAAAGCAAACTCCACACAAGCAAGTTAGGACCAGCAAGGTTGCACTTCACAAATAGAATGTGGTATGAGATGATTCTTCCCATGCCAACCCTTTTCTTATATACTAGTACCAAGGTACCATGTGTTACAACCCATATGAGATATCTCTTAGGACCAGCCCTCTCCTTGTATTCTAAGGCACTATAGACCAGCAACTAACCTTGTAGGATATCCCTCATTACTCATATACTCTATTGACCATTAGCAACAACTAAATGAGTTCTTTCCTTCAACACTCCCACTTTGCTATTGGTCAATTAGCTATCAATCCTAATGCCTTACTCAATATGTTGTGTCTCTCTTTCACCAAGGCTTTTGTTAGCAAATCAGCCAACATGTCTTTGGTTTCACAATACATCATATCAATAACTCCCATCTCTATCTTCTCTCTTATAAAGTGGTGTTGAATATCAATGTGCTTGGTTCTTGCATGATGCTTTGGATTCTTTGCAAAAGCCAAACATCCTTGATTGTCACATCTCAATGGAGTGGCTTCCAATTGCACAAGTCCAATGTCTTCCAACAACAACCTCAACCAAATTGCCTCCATTGCTCCATGACTTGCTGCCATATACTCCGCCTCCATTGTGGACCTTGCAATGGTTGGTTGTCTCTTACAATTCCAAGATATGGCTCCCATTCCAACAAAGAATACATAGCCCGTTGTTGATCTTCTATCATTTGTATCTCCAGCCCAATCCGCATCACAATATCCATGTAATGCAATATTATTTCCTCCAAGACATAGTTTATGGTTCAAAGAGCCTTTCAAGTACCTCATGATACTTTTGATGGTTGCTCAATGCATAGGTCCTGGTTTTGCCATGTGTTGACTTACAACACTTACTGCAAATGCAAGATCCATCCTTGTACCCACCATTGCATACATGAGTGAGCCTACTGCTGCTTTGTATGGTATGCCTTGCATTTGATGCTCAACTTCAGCATATTCCTCATCCGTGAGCTTCATCAACTTCAAGTTGGCTTCCAAAGGAGTTCCAATGGGCTTGCAATCTTGCATATTGAATCGTTTCAATACTTCTTCAATGTACTTGCTTTGACTCAATGTGATGGTCTTTGATACTCTATTCCTTGTAAATTCCACATCCAAACAATAATGAAGCTCTCCCAAATCACTCATTTCAAACTCTTTCTCCAATTTCTTCTTCAACCAATCTAATTTTACCATGGTGTTGCTTAAGATGATTAAATCATCTACATAGAGGATCACAACCAGCAAGAAGTCCTTGGCTTGCAACACATACAAAGAATGGTCAGCTTCACTTCTTATAAAACCTTCCTTCACAAAGAATGAGTCAATGCGTTGATACCATGCTCTTGGTGATTGCTTCAGTCCATACAATGACTTCTTCAACTTGCATACAAGGTTGGATTTGTCTTGATCAATAAATCCTTGAGGTTGCTCCATGTAAATGTCTTCTTCCAATTCTCCATTCAAGAACGCTGTCTTGACGTCCATTTGATGCATCTCCAAGTCTATTGATGCTCCAATTGCTACTATGGTTCTAATGGTAGTGAATTTGGCCACTGGAGCAAATGTCTCATTAAAATCCACTCCAGCAATTCGTGAGTAGCCTTTGGCAACCAATCTTGCTTTGTACCTCACAACATTACCCATAGCATCTCTCTTGGTTCTAAACACCCACTTACATCCAATTGCTGAACGATTTGGTGGAAGTGGAGTCAACTCCCATGTCTTGTTGTCCATAAGAGATTTGTACTCTTCTTGCATAGCAATCTCCCACTTCATTGCATCACCACACCTCATTGCATCACACAAAGTCAATGGATCATCAAGAAGAGCAACATTGGCCTGATCTTCACTTACTTGTGGAAAGATGTGGTTCTTCCACCATTCACCTTGTGGTCTTCTTTCACGTGTTGGATATCTTCTTTCATGCAAAGAAGATGAGCCTTCATGCACCTCTTGCTGCCTTCTATGGCTCATACACTTCCTTCTCTCATTCATTGGTTGATATTCTTCATCTTCATTCTCTTCATTGTCCTTATTGTATCTTGCTGGAATTGAAGTCTTTATAGAGTTGGGCTCTTCTTCAATGATATCTTCATTTCCATCTTCACTTTGAGAATGCTCCTCTTCATCTTCTTCTTTGTTTGCTGAAATTGAAGATGTGTCCACAAACACACCACTACTCCCACTTGGACACATCTCCCACTTTTCACTTGCACTCTTATACTCCAAGAACTCTACATCACGACTTTTGATGATCTTTTTGGTGTCTAAACACATGAGCCTATATGCCTTGGTGCCTTCACAATATCCAAGGAATGCACATCTTGTGCCCTTTGAATCAAGTTTGCCTCTCATACTATCTGGAACTTTAGCATATGCAATGCATCCAAAAATCCTCATATGAGATAAACAAGGTTTCTTACCAGTCCAAGCTTCTTCTGGAGTCATTCCTTCAAGTGCACTTGTGGGACACCTATTTCTTGTATATACGGCATTTACCACAGCTTCCGCCCAATACTCATATCCAAGCTTTTGAGCATGAATCATACTCCTTGCCATCTCCACAATGGTGCGATTTGCTCTTTCAGCAACTCCATTTTGTTGTAGGGTATAGGGAGTGGAGGTTTGTCTTGCAAGGCCTTCATGCTTCAATAACTCATCAAAGTCTTTGGACAAATACTCACCTCCATTGTCCGATCGCAGCACCTTAATCTTGTGCTCACATTGCTTCTCCACAAGTGCTTTCCACTCCTTAAACTTGGCAAAACACTCACTTTTGGACTTGATGATATAAATCCATACCTTCCTTGAAAAGTCATCAATAAATGTGACAAAATATCTTGCTCCATTCATAGATGCTGTTTTCATGGGTCCACAAACATCCGAATGCACAAGCTCCAGCAATTGATTTGCTCTTGTTGCAATTCCAGTAGAAAATGGTGTCCTATGTTGTTTGCCTTGAATGCAACCTTCACAAGATAGATTCATAGTAGAATGGCCAAGGTCTAAGCCACTTACCATGGATTGAAGCTCCTTCATGCTTTTGGCATTCAAATGTCCAAGTCTTTGATGCCAAATGCCCACCTTATCTTCATTTGATGGAAATTCAGCAAAAGCAGCAACCTCTACTCCATTGATGCGCTTGCAATTGATAATATAGAGATTGCCATCTCTAATCCCTTTTGCTACTTCTTTGCCTTCCATGGTTCTTACAAAACATCCATTCATATTGAATTGCACTTTGCACCCATGACTTACAAGTTTACTCACCGAAAGGAGGTTCTTCTTCATCTTTGGCACATGCAACACATCCTTGAGTGTGATCCTCTTGCTTATGCCCTTGACCACTACTTCCACTACAATGGTGCCCATTCCAATGGCTTGTACCATACCATTATCACCTAACCAAACCTTAGTTGCTGGAATTGGTTGATAAGTGTTAAATGAACACTTGTATGGAGTCATGTGTTTGGTACATCCAGAATCCACGATCCATTTGCTCATTTCAAGCATGGAAGAAGTTTGTTTTGCCATGAATGCAAAGTCATCACCTCCATGGTCATGAAAAGCATTATTGGCATTCTCTCTTTCTCTTCTCATTGCCTTGAAACCATTCCTAGCAAAATGCCCTGGTTTTCCACAAATATAACAAGTTTATTTGTGAAGTGCAACCTTGCTGGTCCTAACTTGCTTGTGTGGAGTTTGCTTTCTATGTTTCAATAGGTTATGGGCCCACACTCTCTTACCAAGTAAGTTGTTCTTGCATTATTTCTTTGTTGCTTACTTTGGTGGTTGGGATCTTATGGTAGAGTGTTGCTAGTGTGTTGTTGAAGTCATTGCTCCTGGATTTGTGAGTATATGAGTTTTGTGCAAGACCTTGATAGTGTCTTTGCTGAAGTAACACTAGTGTTTGAAAGTTTTATGAGATAGTGAGTCATTTTGAGTGGAGTGACGTGAGGGTGACTTATGAGAGCCATAGAATTACTTTACAATTCATTCCCCACCATTTAGACGTGATTTGGACTCATAATTTACAAAAAGTTGCAAAACAGCGAATTCTGGGTTTGTGGTTCAGCGATCTTTGAGTAGTGATATCTTCTCCATTACAACTCCAAATCAAGAGTTTTTTGGACCTACGTGTAGCTTGAGATGGCATCTTTTAAGGGTGATAGCTTGAGAATGGTTGAAAAGTTCAAAGGTGACAACTTTCACCACTGGAAGGCCAAAATGGAGCTACTTTTGGCGTCATTGGATCTTTGGGAGATTGTATGTGAGGAGAAAGAGGCACCTGGGGTAGAGGCAAGCATCAAGGAGCATAAGGAGTTCAAAAGACGAGAAAAGAAGGCTTTTGGCATAATTGCCACCAATTTAGATGAGAGCAACTTTGCTCATGTCATTTCTTGCAAAGGGGCAGCAGAGGCATGGAAGACTCTTTGCAACGTCTATGAGAGTAGAAATCTCTCCAATGTACTATGGTCAAGGCAAAAATTCTTCACCGTGAAGATGGAAGAAGGTGAAGATCTCATGGCTCATGTAAATAAGGTAAAAGCACTTGCAAACCAACTTGCTGTTATTGACAAGCCTTTACCTGAAGAAGATGTTGTGATGACATTGCTCTCAAGCCTTCTGGACTCTTATTCCTCCCTCATTGTGGCATTGGAGTCAATTTCAAGAAAAGATCTTACTTTGGACCATGTCACGGCAAGACTAGCCCATGAAGTGACCAAAAGAAAGCAAAAGGAGTCTATTGGAGAGCAATCAGCACTATTCACGAGACCAAGTAAGGCAAGTACTTCCATTCTACGATATCTTCCCAAAACTTGTTATATTTGTGGAAAACCAGGGCATTTTGCAAGGAATTGTTTCAACGCAAAGAGAGGAGAAAGAGAGAATGCCAATAATGCTTTTCATGACCATGGAGGTGATGACTTTGCATTCATGGCAAAACAAACTTCTTCCATGCTTGATATGAGCAAATGGATCGTGGATTCTGGATGTACCAAACACATGACTCCATACAAGTGTTCATTTAACACTTATCAACCAATTCCAGCAACTAAGGTTTGGTTAGGTGATAATGGTATGGTACAAGCCATTGGAATGGGCACCATTGTAGTGGAAGTAGTGGTCAAGGGCATAAGCAAGAGGATCACACTCAAGGATGTGTTGCATGTGCCAAAGATGAAGAAGAACCTCCTTTCGGTGAGTAAACTTGTAAGTCATGGGTGCAAAGTGCAATTCAATATGAATGGATGTTTTGTGAGAACCATGGAAGGCAAAGAAGTAGCAAAAGGGATTAGAGATGGCAATCTCTATATTATCAATTGCAAGCGCATCAATGGAGTAGAGGTTGCTGCTTTTGCTGAATTTCCATCAAATGAAGATAAGGTGGACATTTGGCATCAAAGACTTGGACATTTGAATTCCAAAAGCATGAAGGAGCTTCAATCCATGGTAAGTGGCTTAGACCTTGGCCATTTTACTATGAATCTATCTTGTGAAGTTTGTGTTGAGAAAAGAACTCTTTAAGTAGTTGCTAATGGTCAATAGAGTACAAGTGTTGTTAAGGATATCCCATAAGGTAGGGTGCTGGTCTATAGTACATTAGAGTACAAGGGGAGGGCTGGTCCTAGGAGATATCCCATATGGATTGTAGCACTTGGTAGCTTGGTACTAGTATATAAGGAAAGGGTTGGCATGGGAAGAATTATCTCATACCACACTCTATTTGTTATAGTGCAACCTTGCTGGTCCTAACTTACTTGTGTGGAGTATGCTTTCTATGTTTCAATAGGTTATGGGCTCACATTCTCTTACTAAGTAAGTTGTTCTTGCATTATATTTTCTTTGTTGCTTGTTTGGTGGTTGAGATCTTATGGTATAGTATTACTAGTGTTTTGTTGAAGTCATTACGTCTGGATTTGTGAGTGTATGAGGTTAGTGCAAGACCTTGATAGTGTCTTTGCTGAAGTAACACTAGCATTTGAGAGTTTTATGAGAAATTGAGTCATTTTGAGTGAGGTGATGTGAGGGAGATGTTTGAAAGCCATAGAATTACACGACATAGCATTTTCCACCATTTAGACGTGATTTGGACTCAAAGTATGCAAAAAGTTGCAAAACAGCGAATTCTGAGTTTTTAGTTCAGCAATCTTTGAGTAGTCATATCTTTAGCATTACAACTCCAAATCAAGAGATTTTTGGACCTACTTATAGCTTGAGATGGCATCTTTTGAGAGTGATAGCTTAAGAATGGTAGAAAAGTTTAGAGGTGACAACTTTCACCACTGGAAGGCCAAAATGGAGCTACTTTTGGCGTCATTGGATCTTTGGGAGATAGTATGTGAGGAGGAAGAGGCACCTGGATTAGAGGCAAGCATGAAGGAGCAAAAGGACTTCAAAAGACGAGAGAAGAAGGCTTTTGGCATAATTGCCACCAACTTAGATGAAACCAACTTTGCTCATGTCATTTCTTGAAAAGGGCAGCAGATGTATGGAAGACTCTTTGCAATGTCTTTGAAAGTAGGAATCTTTCAAATGTGCTATGGTCAAGGCAAAAGTTCTTCACCGTGAAAATGGAAGAAGGTGAAGATCTCATGGCTCATGTAAATAAGGTAAAAGCACTTGCAAACCAACTTGCTGTTGTTGACAAGCCTTTACTTGAAGAAGATGTTGTGATGACATTGCTCTCAAGCCTTCGGGACTCCTATTCTTCCCTCATTGTGGCATTGGAGTCCATTTCAAAGAAAGACCTCACTTTGGACTATGTCACGGCAAGACTAGCCCATGAAGTGACCAAAAGAAAGCAAAAGGAGTCTATTGGGGAGCAATCAGCACTATTTACAAGACCAAGTAACGCAAGTGCCCCTTTTCAACGTTATCCTCCTAAAACTTGTTACATTTGTGGAAAACCAGGCCATTTTGCTAGAAATTGTTTCAAGGTAAAGAGAGGAGAAAGTGAGAATGCCAACAATGCTTTTCATGACCATGGAGGTGAAGACTTTGCATTCATGGCAAAACAAACTCCTTCCATGTTTGATATGAGCAAATGGATTGTGGATTCTAGATGTACCAAATACATGACTCCATACAAGTGTTCATTTAACACTTATCAACCAATTCAAGCAACCAAGGTTTAGTTAGGTGATAATTGTATGGTAGAAGCCATTGGAATAGGCACCATTGTAATGGAGGTGGTGGTGAAGGGCATAAGCAAGAGAATCACTCTTATGGATGTGTTGCATGTGCCAAAGATGAAGAAGAACCTCCTTTCGGTGAGTAAAATTGTAACTCATGGGTACAAAGTGCAATTTAACATGAATGGATGTTTTGTGAGAACCATGGAAGGCAAAGAAGTAGTCAAAGGGACTAGGAATGGCAATCTCTATATTATCAATTGCAAGAGGATCAATGGAGTGGAGGTTGCTGCCTTTGCTGAATTTCCATCAAATGAAGAGAAGATGGGCATTTGGCATCAAAGACTTGGGCATTTGAATGCCAAAAGCATGAAAGGGCTTCAATCCAAGGTAAATGGCATAGACCTTGGCCATTCTACGATGAATCTTGCTTGTGAGGGATGCATTCAAGGCAAACAACATAGGACACCATTTCCTAGAGGAGTTACAACAAGAGCAAACCAATTGCTGGAGCTTGTGCATTCGGATGTTTGTGGATCCATGACGACACCATCTATGAGTGGTAGTGAAAAGTGGGAGATGTGTCCAAGTGGGAGTAGTGGTTTGTTTGTGGACACATCTTCAATTCTAGCAAACAAACAAGAAGATGAAGAAGAGCATTCTCAAAGTGAAGAAGAAGAGGAAGATGCCATGATAGAAGAGCCCAATACTATGAAGACTTCAATTCCAGCAAGATACAACAAGGACAATGAAGAGAATGAAGCTGAAGAATACCAACAAATGAGTAAGAGAAAGCACTCCATGAGTCAAACAAGTCAGCAAGAGGTGCAAGGAGGCTCATCTTCTTTGCATGAAAGAAGATATCCAACACGTGAGAGAAGACCACAAGATGAATGGTGAAAGAACCACATCTTTCCACAACAATTGGATGTAAGTGGGTGCTTAGAACTAAGAGAGATGCAAACGATTGAAGGTCAACAATGGGCTATGTATTCTTTGTTTGAATGGGAGCCATATCTTTGAATAGCAATAGACAACCAAACATTGCAAGGTCCACAATAGGGGCGGAGTATTTGGCAGCAAGTCATAAAGGAATGGAGGCAATTTGGTTGAGGTTGTTATTGGAAGATATTGGACTTGTGTAATTGGAGGCTACTTAATTGGAGGCTACTCCATGAAAACAGCATCTATGAATGGAGCAAGATATTTTGTCACAGTTATTGATGACTTTTCAAGGAAGGTATGGATTTATATCATCAAGGCCAAAAGTGAGTGTTTTGCTAAGTTTAAGGAGTGGAAAGCACTTATGGAGAAGCAATGTGAGCACAAGATTAAGGTGCTGCGATCGGACAATGGAGGTGAGTATTTATCAAAAGACTTTGTTGAGTTATTGAAGCATGAAGGCATTGCAAGACAAACCTCCACTCCCTATACCCCACAACAAAATGGAGTTGCTGAAAGAGCAAATCGCACCATTGTGGAGATGGCAAGGAGTATGATTCATGCTCAAAAGCTTGGATATGAGTATTAGGCGGAAGCTGTGGTAAATGCCGTATATACAAGAAATAGGTGTCCCACAAGTGCACTTGAAGGAATGACTCCAGAAGAAGCTTGGACTGGTAAGAAACCTTGTTTATCTCATATGAGGATTTTTGGATGCATTGCATATGCTAAAGTTCCAGATAGTATGAGAGGCAAACTTGATGCAAAGGGCACAAGATGTGCATTCCTTGGATATTGTGAAGGCACCAAGGCATATAGGCTCATATGTTTAGACACCAAAAAGATCATCAAATGTCGTGATGTAGAGTTCTTGGAGTATAAGAGTGCAAGTGAAAAGTGGGAGATGTATCCAAGTGGGAGTAGTGGTTTGTTTGTGGACACATCTTCAATTTCAGCAAACAAAGAAGAAGATGAAAAAGAGCATTCTCAAAGTGAAGATGGAAATGAAGATATCATTGAAGAAGAGCCCAACTCTATAAAGACTTCAATTCCAGCAAGATACAACAAGGACAATGAAGAGAATGAAGATGAAGAATATCAACCAATGAATGAGAGAAGGAAGTGTATGAGCCATAGAAGGCAGCAAGAGGTGCATGAAGGCTCATCTTCTTTGCATGAAAGAAGATATCCAACACGTGAAAGAAGACCACAAGGTGAATGGTAGAAGAACCACATCTTTCCACAAGTAAGTGAAGATCAGGCCAATGTTGCTCTTCTTGATGATCCATTGACTTTGTGTGATGCAATGAGGTGTGGTGATGCAATGAAGTGGGAGATTGCTATGCAAGAAGAGTACAAATCTCTTATGGACAACAAGACATGGGAGTTGACTCCACTTCCACCAAATCGTTCAGCAATTGGATGTAAGTGGGTGTTTAGAACCAAGAGAGATGCTAAGGGCAATGTTGTGAGGTACAAAGCAAGATTGGTTGCCAAAGGCTACTCACAAGTTGCTGGAGTGGATTTTAATGAGACATTTGCTCCAGTGGCCAAATTCACTACCATTAGAACCATAGTAGCAATTGGAGCATCAATAGACTTGGAGATGCATCAAATGGACGTCAAGACAGCCTTCTTGAATGGAGAATTGGAAGAAGACATCTACATGGAGCAACCTCAAGGATTTATTGATCAAGACAAATCCAACCTTGTATGCAAGTTGAAGAAGTCATTGTATGGACTCAAGCAATCACCAAGAGCATGGTATCAACGCATTGACTCATTCTTTGTGAAGGAAGGTTTTATAAGAAGTGAAGCTGACCATTCTTTGTATGTGTTGCAAGCCAAGGACTTCTTGCTGGTTGTGATCCTCTATGTAGATGATTTAATCATCTTAAGCAACACCATGGTAAAATTAGATTGGTTGAAGAAGAAATTGGAGAAAGAGTTTGAAATGAGTGATTTGGGAGAGCTTCATTATTGTTTGGGTGTGGAATTTACAAGGAATAGAGTATCAAAGACCATCACATTGAGTCAAAGCAAGTACATTGAAGAAGTATTGAAACGATTCAATATGCAAGATTGCAAGCCCATTGGAACTTCTTTGGAAGTCAACTTGAAGTTGATGAAGCTCACGGATGAGGAATATGCTGAAGTGGAGCATCAAATGCAAGGCATACCATACAAAGCAGCAGTAGGCTCACTCATGTATGCAATGGTGGGTACAAGGATGGATCTTGCATTTGCAGTAAGTGTTGTAAGTCAACACATGGCAAAACCAGGTCCTATGCATTGGGCAACCATCAAAAGAATCATGAGGTACTCGAAAGGCTCTTTGAACCATAAACTATGTCTTGGAGGAAATAACATTGCATTACATGGATATTGTGATGCGGATTGGGCTGGAGATACAAATGATAGAAGATCAACAACGGGCTATGTATTCTTTGTTGGAATGGGAGCCATATCTTGGAATTGTAAGAGACAACCAACCATTGCAAGGTCCACAATGGAGGCGGAGTATATGGCAGCAAGTCATGGAGTAATGGAGGCAATTTGGTTGAGGTTGTTGTTGGAAGACATTGGACTTGTGCAATTGGAAGCCACTCCATTGAGATGTGACAATCAAGGATGTTTGGCTTTTGCAAAGAATCCAAAGCATCATGCAAGAACCAAGCACATTGATATTCAACACCACTTTATAAGAGAGAAGATAGAGATGGGAGTTATTGATATGATGTATTGTGAAACCAAAGACATGTTGGCTGATTTGCTAACAAAAGCCTTGGTGAAAGAGAGACACAACATATTGAGTAAGGCATAAGGATTGATAGCTAATTGACCAGTAGCAAAGTGGGAGTGTTGAAGGAAAGAATTCATTTAGTTGTTGCTAATGGTCAATAGAGTATATGAGTAATGAGGGATATCCTACAAGGTTAGTTGCTGGTCTATAGTGCCTAAGAATACAAGGAGAGGGCTGGTCCAAAGAGATATCCCATATGGGTTGTAACACATGGTACCTTGGTACTAGTATATAAGAAAAGGGTTGGCATGGGAAGAATCATCTCATACCACATTCTATTTGTGAAGTGCAACCTTGCTGGTCCTAACTTGCTTGTGTGGAGTTTGCTTTCTATGTTTCAATAGGAAATGCTATGACATGTAATTCTATGGCTTTCAAACATCTCCCTCACATCACCTCACTCAAAATGACTCAATTTCTCATAAAACTCTCAAATACTAGTGTTACTTCAGCAAAGACACTATCAAGGTCTTGCACTAACCTCATACACTCACAAATCCAGGAGTAATGACTTCAACAAAACACTAGTAATACTATACCATAAGATCTCAACCACCAAACAAGCAACAAAGAAAATAAAATGCAAGAACAACTTACTTGGTAAGAGAATGTGACCCATAACCTATTGAAATATAGAAAGTATACTCGACACAAGTAAGTTAGGACCAGCAAGGTTGCACTATAACAAATAGAGTGTGGTATGAGATAATTCTTCCCATGCCAACCCTTTCCTTATATACTAGTACCAAGGTACCAACTGCAACAATGCTCATGTCATTTCTTGCAAAGGGGCAGCAGAGGCACGGAAGACTCTTTGCAACGTCTATGAGAGTAGAAATCTCTCCAATGTACTATGGTCAAGGCAAAAATTCTTCACCGTGAAGATGGAAGAAGGTGAAGATCTCATGGCTCATGTAAATAAGGTAAAAGCACTTGCAAACCAACTTGCTGTTATTGACAAGCCTTTACCTGAAGAAGATGTTGTGATGACATTGCTCTCAAGCCTTCCGGACTCCTATTCCTCCCTCATTGTGGCATTGGAGTCAATTTCAAGAAAAGATCTTACTTTGGACTATGTCACGGCAAGACTAGCCCATGAAGTGACCAAAAGAAAGCAAAAGGAGTCTATTGGAGAGCAATCAGCACTATTCACGAGACCAAGTAAGGCAAGTACTTCCATTCAATGTAATCTTTATTGAAGAAAAGAACTCATTTAGTTGTTGCTAATGGTCAATAGAGTATATGAGTAATGAGGGATATCCTACAAGGTTAGTTGCTGGTCTATAGTGCCTAAGAATACAAGGAGAGGGCCGGTCCTAAGAGATATCCCATATGGGTTGTAACACATGGTACATTGGTACTAGTATATAAGAAAAGGGTTGGCATGGGAAGAATCATCTCATACCACATTCTATTTGTGAAGTGCAACCTTGCTTGTGTGGAGTTTGCTCCCCTTGTACTCTAATGTACTATAGACCAGCACCCTACCTTATGGGATATCCTTAACAATACTTGTACTCTATTGACCATTAGCAACTACTTAAAGAGTTCTATTCTCAACACCTACTACTGCCTTGTATGGTATGCCTTGCATTTGATGCTCAACTTCAGCATATTCCTCATCCGTGAGCTTCATCAACTTCAAGTTGGCTTCCAAAGGAGTTCCAATGGGCTTGCAATCTTGCATATTGAATCGTTTCAATACTTCTTCAATGTACTTGCTTTGACTCAATGTGATGGTCTTTGATACTCTATTCCTTGTAAATTCCACACCCAAACAATAATGAAGCTCTCCCAAATCACTCATTTCAAACTCTTTCTCCAATTTCTTCTTCAACCAATCTAATTTTACCATGGTGTTGCTTAAGATGATTAAATCATCTACATAGAGGATCACAACCAGCAAGAAGTCCTTGGCTTGCAACACATACAAAGAATGGTCAGCTTCACTTCTTATAAAACCTTCCTTCACAAAGAATGAGTCAATGCGTTGATACCATGCTCTTGGTGATTGCTTGAGTCCATACAATGACTTCTTCAACTTGCATACAAGGTTGGATTTGTCTTGATCAATAAATCCTTGAGGTTGCTCCATGTAGATGTCTTCTTCCAATTTTCCATTCAAGAAGGCTGTCTTGACGTCCATTTGATGCATCTCCAAGTCTATTAATGCTCCAATTGCTACTATGGTTCTAATGGTAGTGAATTTGGCCACTGGAGCAAATGTCTCATTAAAATCCACTCCAGCAACTTGTGAGTAGCCTTTGGCAACCAATCTTGCTTTGTACCTCACAACATTGCCCTTAGCATCTCTCTTGGTTCTAAACACCCACTTACATCCAATTGCTGAACGATTTGGTGGAAGTGGAGTCAACTCCCATGTCTTGTTGTCCATAAGAGATTTGTACTCTTCTTGCATAGCAATCTCTCACTTCATTGCATCACCACACCTCATTGCATCACACAAAGTCAATGGATCATCAAGAAGAGCAACATTGGCCTGATCTTCACTTACTTGTGGAAAGATGTGGTTCTTCCACCATTCACCTTGTGGTCTTCTTTCACGTGTTGGATATCTTCTTTCATGCAAAGAAGATGAGTCTTCATGCACCTCTTGCTGCCTTCTATGGCTCATACACTTCCTTCTCTCATTCATTGGTTGATATTCTTCATCTTCATTCTCTTCATTGTCCTTGTTGTATCTTGCTGGAATTGAAGTCTTTATAGAGTTGGGCTCTTCTTCAATGATATCTTCATTTCCATCTTCACTTTGAGAATGTTCTTCTTCATCTTCTTCTTTGTTTGCTGAAATTGAAGATGTGTCCACAAACACACCACTACTCCCACTTGGATACATCTCCCACTTTTCACTTGCACTCTTATACTCCAAGAACTCTACATCACGACTTTTGATGATCTTTTTGGTGTCTAAACACATGAGCCTATATGCCTTGGTGCCTTCACAATATCCAAGGAATGCACATCTTGTGCCCTTTGCATCAAGTTTGCCTCTCATACTATCTGGAACTTTAGCATATGCAATGCATCCAAAAATCCTCATATGAGATAAACAAGGTTTTTTACCAGTCCAAGCTTCTTCGGGAGTCATTCCTTCAAGGGCACATGTGGGACACCTATTTCTTGTATATACGGCATTTACCACAGCTTCCGCCCAATACTCATATCCAAGCTTTTGAGCATGAATCATACTCCTTGCCATCTCCACAATGGTGCGATTTGCTCTTTCAGCAACTCCATTTTGTTGTGGGGTATAGGGAGTGGAGGTTTGTCTTGCAATACCTTCATGCTTCAATAACTCATCAAAGTCTTTGGACAAATACTCACCTCCATTGTCCGATCGCAGCACCTTAATCTTGTGCTCACATTGCTTCTCCATAAGTGCTTTCCACTCCTTAAACTTGGCAAAACACTCACTTTTGGCCTTGATGATATAAATCCATACCTTCCTTGAAAAGTCATCAATAAATGTGACAAAATATCTTGCTCCACTCATAGATGCTGTTTTCATGGGTCCACAAACATCCGAATGCACAAGCTCCAGCAATTGATTTGCTCTTATTGCAATTCCACTAGGAAATGGTGTCCTATGTTGTTTGCCTTGAATGCAACCTTCACAAGATAGATTCATAGTAGAATGGCCAAGGTCTAAGCCACTTACCATGGATTGAAGCTCCTTCATGCTTTTGGCATTCAAATGTCCAAGTCTTTGATGCCAAATGCCTACCTTATCTTCATTTGATGGAAATTCAGCAAAAGCAGCAACCTCTACTCCATTGATGCGCTTGCAATTGATAATATAGAGATTGCCATCTCTAATCCCTTTTGCTACTTCTTTGCCTTCCATGGTTCTCACAAAACATCCATTCATATTGAATTGCACTTTGCACCCATGACTTACAAGTTTACTCACCGAAAGGAGGTTCTTCTTCATCTTTGGCACATGCAACACATCCTTGAGTGTGATCCTCTTGCTTATGCCCTTGACCACTACTTCCACTACAATGGTGCCCATTCCAATGGCTTGTACCATACCATTATCACCTAACCAAACCTTAGTTGCTGGAATTTGTTGATAAGTGTTAAATGAACACTTGTATGGAGTCATGTGTTTGGTACATCCAGAATCCACGATCCATTTGCTCATATCAAGCATGGAAGAAGTTTGTTTTGCCATGAATGCAAAGTCATCACCTCCATGGTCATGAAAAGCATTATTGGCATTCTCTCTTTCTCCTCTCTTTGCCTTGAAACAATTCCTAGCAAAATGCCCTGGTTTTCCACAAATATAACAAGTTTTGGGAAGATTACGTTGAATGGAAGTACTTGCCTTACTTGGTCTCGTGAATAGTGCTGATTGCTCTCCAATAGACTCCTTTTGCTTTCTTTTGGTCACTTCATGGGCTAGTCTTGCCGTGACATAGTCCAAAGTAAGATCTTTTCTTGAAATTGACTCCAATGCCACAATGAGGGAGGAATAGGAGTCCGGAAGGCTTGAGAGCAATGTCATCACAACATCTTCTTCAGGTAAAGGCTTGTCAATAACAGCAAGTTGGTTTGCAAGTGCTTTTACCTTATTTACATGAGCCATGAGATCTTCACCTTCTTCCATCTTCACGGTGAAGAATTTTTGCCTTGACCATAGTACATTGGAGAGATTTCTACTCTCATAGACGTTGCAAAGAGTCTTCCATGCCTCTGCTGCCCCTTTGCAAGAAATGACATGAGCAAAGTTGCTCTCATCTAAATTGGTGGCAATTATGCCAAAAGCCTTCTTTTCTCGTCTTTTGAACTCCTTATGCTCCTTGATGCTTGCCTCTACTCCAGGTGCCTCTTCCTCCTCACATACAATCTCCCAAAGATCCAATGACGCCAAAAGTAGCTCCATTTTGGCCTTCCAGTGGTGAAAGTTGTCACCTTTGAACTTTTCAACCATTCTCAAGCTATCACCTTCAAAAGATGCCATCTCAAGATACACGTAGGTCCAAAAAACTCTTGATTTGGAGTTGTAATGGAGAAGATATCACTACTCAAAGATCACTGAACCACAAACCCAGAATTCGCTGTTTTGCAACTTTTTGTAAATTATGAGTCCAAATCACGTCTAAATGGTGGGGAATGAATTGTAAAGTATTCTATGGCTCTCATAAGTCTCCCTCACGTCACTTTACTCAAAATGACTCACTATCTCATGAAACTTTCAAACACTAGTGTTACTTCAGCAAAGACACTATCAAGGTCTTGCACAAAACTCATATACTCACAAATCCAGGAGCAATGACTTCAACAACACACTAGCAACACTCTACCATAAGATCCCAACCACCAAAGTAAGCAACAAAGAAAATAATGCAAGAACAACTTACTTGGTAAGAGAGTGTGGGCCCATAACCTATTGAAACATAGAAAGCAAACTCCACACAAGCAAGTTAGGACCAGCAAGGTTGCACTTCACAAATAGAATGTGGTATGAGATGATTCTTCCCATGCCAACCCTTTTCTTATATACTAGTACCAAGGTACCATGTGTTACAACCCATATGGGATATCTCTTAGGACCAGCCCTCTCCTTGTATTCTAAGGCACTATAGACCAGCAACTAACCTTGTAGGATATCCCTCATTACTCATATACTCTATTGACCATTAGCAACAACTAAATGAGTTCTTTCCTTCAACAAAGACGGCTTTCTTGAATGGAGAGTTGGAAGAAGACATCTACATGGATCAACCTCAAGGATTTATAGAAGAAGGCAAGCAACATCTTGTTTGTAAGTTGAAGAAATCCTTGTATGGACTTAAGCAATCTCCAAGGGCATGGTATCAAAGAATTGATACATTCTTTGCAAATGAGGGATTCCAAAGGAGTGAGGCTGATCAATCTATGTATGTGATACAATAAAAAGAGTTCTTGATGATTAATATCCTTTATGTAGATGATTTAATCATCTTAACCAATACTTTGAAGAAGATGGATTGGTTGAAAGTAAATTTAGGAAAAGAATATGAGATGAGTGATTTGGAAGAGCTTTACTATTGCTTAGGAGTGGAATTTCCTAGAGATCGTGCTAAGAAGACCATCACAATGAGCCAAAGGAAGTACATTGAAGGAGTGTTGAAACGATTCAACATGGAAGATTGCAAGCCTATTGGAACACCTTTGGAGTCCAATTTGAAGTTGATGAAGCTCACGGATGAAGAATTTGTACAAATTGAAGGCCAAATGCAAGGTGTTCCATACAAGGCAGCAGTTGGTTCACTCATGTATGCAATGGTTGGTACAAGGGGGGATCTTGCTTATGCAATGAGTGTTGTGAGTCAACACATGTCAAAAGCAGGGCCAATCCATTGGACGACCATCAAGAGGATCATGAGGTACTTAAAAGGCACATTGGACTTCAAATTGTGCCTTGGAGGTGAAAGTATTGCTTTGCATGGTTATTGTGATGCAGATTGGGCAGGAGATGCAAATGATAGGAGTTCAACAACGGGCTATGTATTCTTTGTTGGAGTGGGAGCAATTTCATGGAATTGCAAGAGACAACCTACAATTGCAAGGTCTACAATGGAGGCGGAGTACATAGCAGCAAGCCATGGTGCAATGAAAGCAACATGGTTAAGGCATGTTTTGGAGGACATTGGACTTGTGCAATTGGAAGCAACTCCAATGAATTGTGACAATAAAGGATGCCTTGCTTTTGCAAAGAATCCAAAGCATCATTCAAGAATCAAGCACATTAACATTCAACATCACTTTATAAGAGAGAAGATTGAAATGGGAGTGATTGACTTGAAGTATTATGCAACGAAAGACATGCTTGCTGATTTGTTGACAAAGGCATTAGTAAAAGATAGGCATCACATGTTAACAAAGGCAATAGGTTTGAAGGCCTTTGATAATTAGCAAAGTGTGAGTGTTGAGATAAATAGATAATAGTAAAAGTAGAATATGTTACCTAGTAAAGGATATTACCATAGGTAAGTTGCTAATGGTCAAAGGATTGACTCTTGTCATATAAAAAGAACATCCTATAGACATAGGATGCGGTCAAGGACAAAGAGTCAAAGTCAACAAGAAAAAGTGTCTTCTAGGGAATATCCAAAGGACTAGGTAAGAGTAATTAGTATATGGCATGGATGCTCTCGTGGTTAATGAGGTAAAAGATAATTGTAGCAACCAATTTCAGCAACCAAGGTTTGATTAGGTGATAATTGTATGGTACAAGCCATTGGTATGGAATCCATTGTAGTGGAGGTGGTGGTGAAGGGCATAAGGAAGAGAATCACTCTCAAAGATTTTTTGTATGTACCAAAGAGGAAGAAGACCTCCTTTCAGCGAGTAAACTTGTAACTCATGGGTACAAAGTGTAATTTAACATGAATGGATGTTTTGTGAGAACCATAAAAGGCAAAGAAGTAGCAAAAGGGACTAGGAATGGCAATCTCTATATTATCAATTGCAAGAGGATCAATGGAGTGGAAGTTGGTGCTTTTGCAACATATATGAGAGCAAGAACTTGTCCAACATCTTCTTCACAAGAAGGAAATTCTTCACTTGTAAGATGGAAGAAGGTGAAGACCTCATGGCACATGTTAATAAGGTAAAGGCTCTTGCAAATCAACTCGCAATTGTTGACAAGCCTTTTGAGGATGGTGATATTGTCATGACTCTCCTCATGAGTCTTCCCGAGTCCTACAACTATCTCATTGTGGCATTGGAGTCTTTGAGGTTGAAGGAGCTTACAATGGACTATGTGACATCAAGACTTGCACATGAAGTAACTAAAAGGAAAGAGAAGGAGCATCAAAGTGAAGATTAAGCTCTCTTCTCCAAACAAGGCAAAGGTACCTATTCCAACCAACGTGACAATGTGAGAAGCAATGCAAGAACTTGCTTCATTTGTGGAAAACCGGGTCATTTTGCACGAAATTGCTACAAGGCCAAAAAAGGAGATAGAGAAAATGCTAACAATGCATGTGATGAAGTTGGTGGAGATGATTATGCATTCATGGCAAATGAAGGCACGTCTATGGCTGCCATGTCCAAATGGATCATTGATTCGGGTACTACCAAGCACATGACTCCATATAAGTGTTCATTTGACACTTATGAGACTATTCCAACAACAAAAGTATGGTTAGGAGATAATGGCATGGTACAAGCCATTGGAATTGGCTCCATTGTGGTGGAGATTGTTGTGAAGAATCAAATGAAGAAGATCAGATTGAAGGAAGTGTTACATGTGCCAAAGATAAAAAAGAATCTTCTTTCGGTGAGTAAACTTGATTCTCATGGTTGTAAGGTGCAATTTGATATGAATGGATGCTTTGTGAAGACAATGGATGGAGATAATCTTTTGAAAGGCTTTAGAGATGGCAATCTCTACTTCATCAATTGTAAGAAGGTGAATGGAGTTGAAGTGGCGGCATTTGCTGAATTTCCACAAGATCAAGACAAGTTTGGCATTTGGCGTCGACGCCTTGGCCATTTGAACACCAAAAGTATGAAAGAGCTCCAATCGATGGTTTGTGGCTTGGATCTTGGTCATTCATGCACAAATCTTACTTGTGTGTTGAGAAAAGAACTCTCTAAGTAGTTGCTAATGGTCAATAGTATTGAAACATAGAAAGCATACTCCACACAAGTAAGTTAGGACCTGCAAGGTTGCACTATAACAAATAGAGTGTGATATGAGATAATTCTTCCCATGCCAACCCTTTCCTTATGAACTAGTACCAAGGTACCAAGTGCTACAATCCATATGGGATATCTTCTAGGACCAGCCCTCCCCTTGTACTCTAATGTACTATAGACCAGCACCCTACCTTATGGGATATCTTTAACAACAATTGTACTCTATTGACCATTAGCAACTACTTAAAGAGTTCTTTTCTCAACACTCCCACTTTGCTATTGGTCAATTAGCTATCAATCCTAATGCCTTACTCAACTTCTTGTGTCCTTCTCTAACTAAGGCTTTTGTCAACAAATCAGCCAACATGTCTTTGGTTTCACAATACATCATATCAATAACCTCCATCTCTATCTTCTCTCTTATGAAATGATGCTGAATATCAATGTTTTTAGTTCTTGCATGATGCTTTGGATTCTTTCCAAAAGCAAGACATCCTTGATTGTTACACGTCAATGGAGTAGCCTCCAATTACACAAGTCCAATATCTTCCAATAACAACCTCAACCAAATTGCCTCCATTGCTTTATGACTTGCTGCCAAATACTCCGCCCCTATTGTGGACCTTGCAATGTTTGGTTGTCTATTGCTATTCGAAGATATGGCTCCCACTCAAACAAAGAATACATAGCCCATTGTTGACCTTCAATCGTTTGCATCTCTCTTGGTTCTAAGCACTCACTTACATCCAATTGTTGTGGAAAGATGTGGTTCTTTCACCATTCACCTTGTGGTCTTCTCTCACGTGTTGGATATCTTCTTTCATGCAAAGAAGATGAGCCTTCTTGCACCTCTTGCTGCCTTCTATGACTCATCGAGTACTTTCTCTAACTCATTTGTTGGTATTCTTTATCTTCATTCTCTTCATTGTCCTTATTGTATCTTGCTGGAATTGAAGTCTTCATAGTATTGGGCTCTTCTATCTTGGCAACTTCCTCTCCTTCTTCACTTTGAGAAAGCTCTTCTTTATCTTCTTGTTTGTTTAATGGAATTGAAGATGTGTCCACAAACACACCACTACTCCCACTTGGAGACATCTCCCACTTTTCACTACCACTCATAGATGGTGTCCTCATGGATCCACAAACATCCGAATGCACAAGCTCTAGCAATTGGTTTGCTCTTGTTGCAACTCCTCTAGGAAATGGTGTCCTATGTTGTTTACCTTGAATGCATCCCTCACAAGCCAGATTCATCGTAGAATGGCCAAGGTCTATGCCATTTACCTTGGATTGATGCCCCTTCATGCTTTTGGCATTCAAATGCCCAAGTCTTTGATGCCAAATGCCCATCTTCTCTTCATTTGATGGAAATTCAGCAAAGGCAGCAACCTCCACTCCATTGATCCTCTTGCAATTGATAATATCGAGATTGCCATTTCTAGTCCCTTTTGCTACTTCTTTGCCTTCCATGGTGCTCACAAAACATCCATTCATGTTAAATTGCACTTTGTACCCATGAGTTACAAATTTACTCACCAAAAGGAGGTTCTTCTTCATCTTTGGCACATGCAACACATCCTTGAGAGTGATTCTCTTGCTTATGCCCTTCACCACCACCTCCACTACAATGGTGCCTATTCCAATGGCTTGTACCATACAATTATCACCTAACCAAACGTTGGTTGCTTGAATTGGTTGATAAGTGTTAAATGAACACTTGTATGGAGTCATGTGTTTGGTACATCCGGAATCCACAATCCATTTGCTCATATCAAACATGGAAGGAGTTTGTTTTGCCATGAATGCAAAGTCTTCACCTCCATGGTCATGCAAAGCATTGTTGGCCCTCTCTCTTTCTCCTCTCTTTGCCTTGAAACAATTTCTAGCAAAATGGCCTGGTTTTCCACAAATGTAACAAGTTTTAGGAGGATAACGTTGAAAAGAGGCACTTGCCTTACTTGGTCTTGTAAATAGTGCTGATTGCTCCCCAATAGACTCCTTTTGCTTTCTTTTGGTCACTTCATGGGCTAGTCTTGCCGTGACATAGTCCAAAGTGAGGTCTTTCCTTGAAATGGACTCCAATGCCACAATGAGGGAGGAATAGGAGTCCGGAAGGCTTGAGAGCAATGTCATCACAACATCTTCTTCAAGTAAAGGCTTGTCAACAACAGCAAGTTGGTTTGAAAGTGCTTTTACCTTATTTACATGAGCCATGAGATCTTCACCTTCTTCCATCTTCAAAGTGAAGAACTTTTGCCTTGACAATAGCACATTGGAAAGATTCCTACTCTCATAGACATTGCAAAGAGTCTTCCATGCATCTGCTGCTCCTTTGCAAGAAATGACATGAGCAAAGTTGGTTTCATCTAAGTTGGTGGCAATTATGCCAAAAGCCTTCTTCTCTCGTCTTTTGAAGTCCTTTTGCTCCTTCATGCTTGCCTCTAATCCAGGTGCCTCTTCCTCCTCACATACTATCTCCCAAAGATCCAATGACGCCAAAAGTAGCTCCATTTTGGCCTTCCAGTGGTGAAAGTTGTCACCTCTAAACTTTTCTACCATTCTTAAGCTATCACTCTCAAAAGATGCCATCTCAAGCTACAAGTAGGTCCAAAAATCTCTTGATTTGGAGTTGTAATGCAAAAGATATGACTACTCAAAGATTGCTGAACTACAAACTCAGAATTCGCTGTTTTGCAACTTTTTGCATACTTTGAGTCCAAATCACGTCTAAATGGTGGGAAATATTGAAACATAAAAGCAAACTCCACACAAGCAAGTTAGGACCAGCAAGGTTGCACTTCACAAATAGAATGTGGTATGAGATGATTCTTCCCATGCCAACCCTTTTCTTATATACTAGTACCAAGGTACCATGTGTTACAACCCATATGGGATATCTCTTTGGACCAGCCCTCTCCTTGTATTCTTAGGCACTATAGACCAGCAACTAACCTTGTAGGATATCCCTCATTACTCATATACTCTATTGACCATTAGCAACAACTAAATGAATTCTTTCCTTCAACACTCCCACTTTGCTACTGGTCAATTAGCTATCAATCCTTATGCCTTACTCAATATGTTGTGTCTCTCTTTCACCAAGGCTTTTGTTAGCAAATCAGCCAACATGTCTTTGGTTTCACAATACATCATATCAATAACTCCCATCTCTATCTTCTCTCTTATAAAGTGGTGTTGAATATCAATGTGCTTGGTTCTTGCATGATGCTTTGGATTCTTTGCAAAAGCCAAACATCCTTGATTGTCACATCTCAATGGAGTGGCTTCCAATTGCACAAGTCCAATGTCTTCCAACAACAACCTCAACCAAATTGCCTCCATTGCTCCATGACTTGCTGCCATATACTCGGCCTCCATTGTGGACCTTGCAATGGTTGGTTGTCTCTTACAATTCCAAGATATGGCTCCCATTCCAACAAAGAATACATAGCCCGTTGTTGATCTTCTATCATTTGTATCTCCAGCCCAATCCGCATCACAATATCCATGTAATGCAATGTTATTTCCTCCAAGACATAGTTTATGGTTCAAAGAGCCTTTCAAGTACCTCATGATTCTTTTGATGGTTGCCCAATGCATAGGACCTGGTTTTGCCATGTGTTGACTTACAACACTTACTGCAAATGCAAGATCCATCCTTGTACCCACCATTGCATACATGAGTGAGCCTACTGCTGCTTTGTATGGTATGCCTTGCATTTGATGCTCCACTTCAGCATATTCCTCATCCGTGAGCTTCATCAACTTCAAGTTGACTTCCAAAGAAGTTCCAATGGGCTTGCAATCTTGCATATTGAATCGTTTCAATACTTCTTCAATGTACTTGCTTTGACTCAATGTGATGGTCTTTGATACTCTATTCCTTGTAAATTCCACACCCAAACAATAATGAAGCTCTCCCAAATCACTCATTTCAAACTCTTTCTCCAATTTCTTCTTCAACCAATCTAATTTTACCATGGTGTTGCTTAAGATGATTAAATCATCTACATAGAGGATCACAACCAGCAAGAAGTCCTTGGCTTGCAACACATACAAAGAATGGTCAGCTTCACTTCTTATAAAACCTTCCTTCACAAAGAATGAGTCAATGCGTTGATACCATGCTCTTGGTGATTGCTTGAGTCCATACAATGACTTCTTCAACTTGCATACAAGGTTGGGTTTGTCTTGATCAATAAATCCTTGAGGTTGCTCCATGTAGATGTCTTCTTCCAATTCTCCATTCAAGAAGGCTGTCTTGACGTCCATTTGATGCATCTCCAAGTCTATTGATGCTCCAATTGCTACTATAGTTCTAATGGTAGTGAATTTGGCCACTGGAGCAAATGTCTCATTAAAATCCACTCCAGCAACTTGTGAGTAGCCTTTGGCAACCAATCTTGCTTTGTACCTCACAACATTGCCTATAGCATCTCTCTTGGTTCTAAACACCCACTTACATCCAATTGCTGAACGATTTGGTGGAAGTGGAGTCAACTCCCATGTCTTGTTGTCCATAAGAGATTTGTACTCTTCTTGCATAGCAATCTCCCACTTTATTGCATCACCACACCTCATTGCATCACACAAAGTCAATGGATCATCAAGAAGAGCAACATTGGCCTGATCTTCACTTACTTGTGGAAAGATGTGGTTCTTCCACCATTCACCTTGTGGTCTTCTTTCACGTGTTGGATATCTTCTTTCATGCAAAGAAGATGAGCCTTCATGCACCTCTTGCTGCCTTCTATGGCTCATACACTTCCTTCTCTCATTCATTGGTTGATATTCTTCATCTTCATTCTCTTCATTGTCCTTGTTGTATCTTGCTGGAATTGAAGTCTTTATAGAGTTGGGCTCTTCTTCAATGATATCTTCATTTCCATCTTCACTTTGAGAATGCTCTTCTTCATCTTCTTCTTTGTTTGCTGAAATTGAAGATGTGTCCACAAACACACCACTACTCCCACTTGGATACATCTCCCACTTTTCACTTGCACTCTTATACTCCAAGAACTCTACATCACGACTTTTGATGATCTTTTTGGTGTCTAAACACATGAGTCTATATGCCTTGGTGCCTTCACAATATCCAAGGAATGCACATCTTGTGCCCTTTGAATCAAGTTTGCCTCTCATACTATCTGGAACTTTAGCATATGCAATGCATCCAAAAATCCTCATATGAGATAAACAAGGTTTCTTACCAGTCCAAGCTTCTTCTGGAGTCATTCCTTCAAGTGCACTTGTGGGACACCTATTTCTTGTATATACGGCATTTACCACAGCTTCCGCCCAATACTCATATCCAAGCTTTTGAGCATGAATCATACTCCTTGCCATCTCCACAATGGTGCGATTTGCTCTTTCAGCAACTCCATTTTGTTGTGGGGTATAGGGAGTGGAGGTTTGTCTTGCAATGCCTTCATGCTTCAATAACTCATCAAAGTCTTTTGATAAGTACTCACTTCCATTGTCCAATCGCAGCACCTTAATCTTGTGCTCACATTGCTTCTCCACAAGTACTTTCCACTCCTAGAACTTAGCAAAACACTCTTTTTTGGCCTTGATGATATAAATCCATACCTTCCTTGAAAAGTCATCAATAAATGTGACAAAATATCTTGCTCCACTCATAGATGCTGTTTTCATGGGTCCACAAACATCCGAATGCACAAGCTCCAGCAATTGATTTGCTCTTGTTGCAATTCCACTAGGAAATGGTGTCCTATGTTGTTTGCCTTGAATGCAACCTTCACAAGATAGATTCATAGTAGAATGGCCAAGGTCTAAGCCACTTACCATGGATTGAAGCTCCTTCATGCTTTTGGCATTCAAATGTCCAAGTCTTTGATGCCAAATGCCTACCTTATCTTCATTTGATGGAAATTCAGCAAAAGCAGCAACCTCTACTCCATTGATGCGCTTGCAATTGATAATATAGAGATTGCCATCTCTAATCCCTTTTGCTACTTCTTTGCCTTCCATGGTTCTCACAAAACATCCATTCATATTGAATTGCACTTTGCACCCATGACTTACAAGTTTACTCACCGAAAGGAGGTTCTTCTTCATCTTTGGCACATGCAACACATCCTTGAGTGTGATCCTCTTGCTTATGCCCTTGACCACTACTTCCACTACAATGGTGCCCATTCCAATGGCTTGTACCATACCATTATCACCTAACCAAACCTTAGTTGCTGGAATTTGTTGATAAGTGTTAAATGAACACTTGTATGGAGTCATGTGTTTGGTACATCCAGAATCCACGATCCATTTGCTCATATCAAGCATGGAAGAAGTTTGTTTTGCCATGAATGCAAAGTCATCACCTCCATGGTCATGAAAAGCATTATTGGCATTCTCTCTTTCTCCTCTCTTTGCCTTGAAACAATTCCTAGCAAAATGCCCTGGTTTTCCACAAATATAACAAGTTTTGGGAAGATTACGTTGAATGGAAGTACTTGCCTTACTTGGTCTCGTGAATAGTGCTGATTGCTCTCCAATAGACTCCTTTTGCTTTCTTTTGGTCACTTCATGGGCTAGTCTTGCCGTGACATAGTCCAAAGTAAGATCTTTTCTTGAAATTGACTCCAATGCCACAATGAGGGAGGAATAGGAGTCCGGAAGGCTTGAGAGCAATGTCATCACAACATCTTCTTCAGGTAAAGGCTTGTCAATAACAGCAAGTTGGTTTGCAAGTGCTTTTACCTTATTTACATGAGCCATGAGATCTTCACCTTCTTCCATCTTCACGGTGAAGAATTTTTGCCTTGACCATAGTACATTGGAGAGATTTCTACTCTCATAGACGTTGCAAAGAGTCTTCCATGCCTCTGCTGCCCCTTTGCAAGAAATGACATGAGCAAAGTTGCTCTCATCTAAATTGGTGGCAATTATGCCAAAAGCCTTCTTTTCTCGTCTTTTGAACTCCTTATGCTCCTTGATACTTGCCTCTACCCCAGGTGCCTCTTCGTCCTCACATACAATCTCCCAAAGATCCAATGACGCCAAAAGTAGCTCCATTTTGGCCTTCCAGTGGTGAAAGTTGTCACCTTTGAACTTTTCAACCATTCTCAAGCTATCACCCTCAAAAGATGCCATCTCAAGCTACACGTAGGTCCAAAAAACTCTTGATTTGGAGTTGTAATGGAGAAGATATCACTACTCAAAGATCGCTGAACCACAAACCCAGAATTCGCTGTTTTGCAACTTTTTGTAAATTATGAGTCCAAATCACGTCTAAATGGTGGGGAATGAATTGTAAAGTAATTCTATGGCTCTCATAAGTCTCCCTTACGTCACTCCACTCAAAATGACTCACTATCTCATGAAACTTTCAAACACTAGTGTTACTTCAGCAAAGACACTATCAAGGTCTTGCACAAAACTCATATACTCACAAATCCAGGAGCAATGACTTCAACAACACACTAGCAACATTCTACCATAAGATCCCAACCACCAAAGTAAGCAACAAAGAAAATAATGCAAGAACAACTTACTTGGTAAGAGAGTGTGGGCCCATAACCTATTGAAACATAAAAGCAAACTCCACACAAGCAAGTTAGGACCAGCAAGGTTGCACTTCACAAATAGAATGTGGTATGAGATGATTCTTCCCATGCCAACCCTTTTCTTATATACTAGTACCAAGGTACCATGTATTACAACCCATATGGGATATCTCTTAGGACCAGCCCTCTCCTTGTATTCTAAGGCACTATAGACCAGCAACTAATCTTGTAGGATATCCCTCATTACTCATATACTCTATTGACCATTAGCAACAACTAAATGAGTTCTTTCCTTCAACAGGAAATGCTATGTCATGTAATTCTATGGCTTTCAAACATCTCCCTCACATCACCTCACTCAAAATGACTCAATTTCTCATAAAACTCTAAAATACTAGTGTTACTTCAGCAAAGACACTATCAAGGTCTTGCACTAACCTCATACACTCACAAATCCAGGAGTAATGACTTCAACAAAACACTAGTAATACTATATCATAAGATCTCAACCACCAAAAAAGCAACAAAGAAAATAAAATGCAAGAACAACTTACTTGGTAAGAGAATGTGGGCCCATAACCTATTGAAACATAGAAAGCATACTCCAAATCTTACTTGTGTGTTGAGAAAAGAACTCTCTAAGTAGTTGCTAATGGTCAATAGAATACAACTGTTGTTAAAGATATCCCATAAGGAAGGGTGCTGGTCTATAGTGCATTAGAGTACAAGGGGAGGGCTGGTCCTAGGAGATATCCCATATGGATTGTAGCACTTGGTACCTTGGTACTAGTATATAAGGAAAGAGTTGGCATGGGAAGATTTATCTCATACCACACTCTATTTGTTATAGTGCAACCTTGCTGGTCCTAACTTACTTGTGTGGATTATGCTTTCATTGTTTCAATAGGTTATGGGCCCACATTCTCTTACCAAGTAAGTTGTTCTTGTATTTTATTTTCTTTGTTGCTTGTTTGGTGGTTGAGATCTTATGGTATAGTATTACTAGTATTTTGTTGAAGTCATTACTCCTGGATTTGTGAGTGTATGAGGTTAGTGCAAGACCTTGATAGTGTCTTTGCTGAAGTAACACTAGTATTTTAGAGTTTTATGAGAAATTGAGTCATTTTGAGTGAGGTGATGTGAGGGAGATGTTTGAAAGCCATAGAATTACATGACATAGCATTTTCCACAATTTAGACGTGATTTGGACTCAAAGTATGCAAAAAGTTGTAAAACAGCGAATTCTGAGTTTGTAGTTCAGCAATCTTTGAGTAGTCATATCTTTTGCATTTCAACTCCAAATACGACTTGTAGGTTGAGATGGCATCTTTTGAGAGTGATAGCTTAAGAATGGTAGAAAAGTTTAGAGGTGACAACTTTCACCACTGGAAGGCCAAAATGGAGCTACTTTTGGCGTCATTGGATCTTTGGGAGATAGTATGTGAGGAGGAAGAGGCACCTGGATTAGAGGCAAGCATGAAGGAGCAAAAGGACTTCAAAAGACGAGAAAAGAAGGCTTTTGACATAATTGCCACCTACTTAGATGAAACCAACTTTGCTCATGTCATTTCTTGCAAAGGAGCAGCAGATGCACGGAAGACTCTTTGCAATGTCTATGAGAGTAGGAATCTTTCCAATGTGCTATAGTCAAGGCAAAAGTTCTTCACTGTGAAGATGAAAGAAAGTGAAGATCTCATGGCTCATGTAAATAAGGTAAAAGCACTTGCTAACCAACTTGATGTTGTTCACAAGCCTTTACTTGAAGAAGATGTTGTGATGACATTGCTCTCAAGCCTTCCGGACTCCTGTTCCTCCCTCATTGTGGCATTGGAGTCTATTTCAAGGAAAGACCTCACTTTGGACTATGTCACGGCAAGACTAGCCCATGAAGTGACCAAAAGAAAGCAAAAGGAGTCTATGGGAGAGCAATCAGCACTATTTACAGGACCAAGTAAGGCAAGTGCCCCTTTTCAACGTTATCCTCCTAAAACTTGTTACATTTGTGGAAAACCAGACCATTTTGCTAGAAATTATTTCAAGGCAAAGAGAGGAGAAAGAGAGAATGCTAACAATGCCTTTCATGACCATGGAGGTGAAGACTTTGCATTCATGGCAAAACAAACTCCTTCCATGTTTGATATGAGCAAATGGATTGTGGATTCCGGATGTATCAAACACATGACTCCATACAAGTGTTCATTTAACACTTATCAACCAATTCAAGCAACCAACGTTTGGTTAGGTGATAATTGTATGGTACAAGCCATTGGAATAGGGACCATTGTAGTGGAGGTGGTGGTGAAGGACATAAGCAAGAGAATCACTCTCAAGGATGTGTTGCATGTGCCAAAGATGAAGAAGAACCTCCTTTCGGTGAGTAAATTAGTAACTCATGGATACAAAGTGTAATTTATCATGAATGGATGTTTTGTGAGAACCATGGAAGGCAAAGAAGTAGCAAAAGGAACTAGGAATGGCAATCTCTATATTATCAATTGCAAGAGGATCAATGGAGTGGAGGTTGCTGCCTTTGCTGAATTTCCATCAAATGAAGAGAAGATGGGCATTTGGCATCAAAGACTTGGGCATTTGAATGCCAAAAGCATGAAAGGGCTTCAATCCAAGGTAAATGGCATAGACCTTGGCCATTCTACTATGAATCTTGCTTGTGAGGGATGCATTCAAGGCAAACAACATAGGACACCATTTCCTAGAGGAGTTGTAACAAGAGCAAACCAATTGCTAGAGCTTGTGCATTCGGATGTTTGTGGAGCTATGTGGACAACATCTATGAGTGGTAGTGAAAAGTGGGAGATGTGTCCAAGTGGGAGTAGTGGTGTGTTTGTGGACACATCTTCAATTCCAACAAACAAACAAGAAGATGAAGAAGTGCATTCTCAAAGTGAAGAAGGAGAGGAAGTTGCCAAGATGGAAGAGCCCAATACTATGAAGACTTCAATTCCAGCAAGATACAACAAGGACAATGATGAGAATGAAGATGAAGAATACTAACAAATGAGTAAGAGAAAGCACTCCATGAGTCATAGAAGGCAGCAAGAGGTGCAAGAAGGCTCATCTTCTTTGCATGAAAGAAGATATCTAACACGTGAGAGAAGACCACAAGGTGAATGGTGGAAGAACCACATCTTTCCACAATAATTGGATGTAAGTGAGTGCTTAGAACTAACAGAGATGCAAACGATTGAAGGTCAAAAATAAGCTATGTATTCTTTATTGAAACATAGAAAGCAAACTCCACACAAGCAAGTTAGGACCAGCAAGGTTGCACTTCACAAAAAGAATGTGGTATGAGATGATTCTTCCCATGCCAACCCTTTTCTTATATACTAGTACCAAGGTACCATGTGTTACAACCCATATGGGATATCTCTTAGGACCAGCCCTCTCCTTGTATTCTAAGGCACTATAGACCAGCAACTAACCTTGTAGGATATCCCTCATTACTCATATACTCTATTGACCATTAGCAACAACTAAATGAATTCTTTCCTTCAACACTCCCACTTTGCTACTGGTCAATTAGCTATCAATCCTAATGCCTTACTCAATATGTTGTGTCTCTCTTTCACCAAGGCTTTTGTTAGCAAATCAGCCAACATGTCTTTGGTTTCACAATACATCATATCAATAACTCCCATCTCTATCTTCTCTCTTATAAAGTGGTGTTGAATATCAATGTGCTTGGTTCTTGCATGATTCTTTGGATTCTTTGCAAAAGCCAAACATCCTTGATTGTCACATCTCAATGGAGTGGCTTCCAATTGCACAAGTCCAATGTCTTCCAACAACAACCTCAACCAAATTGCCTCCATTGCTCCATGACTTGCTGCCATATACTCCGCCTCCATTGTGGACCTTGCAATGGTTGGTTGTCTCTTACAATTCCAAGATATGGCTCCCATTCCAACAAAGAATACATAGCCCGTTGTTGATCTTCTATCATTTGTATCTCCAGCCCAATCCGCATCACAATATCCATGTAATGCAATGTTATTTCCTCCAAGACATAGTTTATGGTTCAAAGAGCCTTTCAAGTACCTCATGATTCTTTTGATGGTTGCCCAATGCATAGGACCTGGTTTTGCCATGTGTTGACTTACAACACTTACTGCGAATGCAAGATCCATCCTTGTACCCACCATTGCATACATGAGTGAGCCCACTGCTGCCTTGTATGGTATGCCTTGCATTTGATGCTCCACTTCAGCATATTCCTCATCCGTGAGCTTCATCAACTTCAAGTTGGCTTCCAAAGGAGTTCCAATGGGCTTGCAATCTTGCATATTGAATCGTTTCAATACTTCTTCAATGTACTTGCTTTGACTCAATGTGATGGTCTTTGATACTCTATTCCTTGTAAATTCCACACCCAAACAATAATGAAGCTCTCCCAAATCACTCATTTCAAACTCTTTCTCCAATTTCTTCTTCAACCAATCTAATTTTACCATGGTGTTGCTTAAGATGATTAAATCATCTACATAGAGGATCACAACCAGCAAGAAGTCCTTGGCTTGCAACACATACAAAGAATGGTCAGCTTCACTTCTTATAAAACCTTCCTTCACAAAGAATGAGTCAATGCGTTGATACCATGCTCTTGGTGATTGCTTCAGTCCATACAATGACTTCTTCAACTTGCATACAAGGCTGGGTTTGTCTTGATCAATAAATCCTTGAGGTTGCTCCATGTAGATGTCTTCTTCCAATTCTCCATTCAAGAAGGCTGTCTTGACGTCCATTTGATGCATCTCCAAGTCTATTGATGCTCCAATTGCTACTATGGTTCTAATGGTAGTGAATTTGGCCACTGGAGCAAATGTCTCATTAAAATCCACTCCAGCAATTCGTGAGTAGCCTTTGGCAACCAATCTTGCTTTGTACCTCACAACATTGCCCATAGCATCTCTCTTGGTTCTAAACACCCACTTACATCCAATTGCTGAACGATTTGGTGGAAGTGGAGTCAACTCCCATGTCTTGTTGTCCATAAGAGATTTGTACTCTTCTTGCATAGCAATCTCCCACTTCATTGCATCACCACACCTCATTGCATCACACAAAGTCAATGGATCATCAAGAAGAGCAACATTGGCCTGATCTTCACTTACTTGTGGAAAGATGTGGTTCTTCCACCATTCACCTTGTGGTCTTCTTTCACGTGTTGGATATCTTCTTTCATGCAAAGAAGATGAGCCTTCATGCACCTCTTGCTGCCTTCTATGGCTCATACACTTCCTTCTCTCATTCATTGGTTGATATTCTTCATCTTCATTCTCTTCATTGTCCTTGTTGTATCTTGCTGGAATTGAAGTCTTTATAGAGTTGGGCTCTTCTTCAATGATATCTTCATTTCCATCTTCACTTTGAGAATGCTCTTCTTCATCTTCTTGTTTGTTTGCTGGAATTGAAGATGTGTCCACAAACACACCACTACTCCCACTTGGATACATCTCCCACTTTTCACTTGCACTCTTATACTCCAAGAACTCTACATCACGACTTTTGATGATCTTTTTGGTGTCTAAACATATGAGCCTATATGCCTTGGTGCCTTCACAATATCCAAGGAATGCACATCTTGTGCCCTTTGCATCAAGTTTGCCTCTCATACTATCTGGAACTTTAGCATATGCAATGCATCCAAAAATCCTCATATGAGATAAACAAGGTTTCTTACCAGTCCAAGCTTCTTCTGGAGTCATTCCTTCAAGTGCACTTGTGGGACACCTATTTCTTGTATATACGGCATTTACCACAGCTTCCGCCCAATACTCATATCCAAGCTTTTGAGCATGAATCATACTCCTTGCCATCTCCACAATGGTGCGATTTGCTCTTTCAGCAACTCCATTTTGTTGTGGGGTATAGGGAGTGGAGGTTTGTCTTGCAATACCTTCATGCTTCAATAACTCATCAAAGTCTTTGGACAAATACTCACCTCCATTGTCCGATCTGAGCACCTTAATCTTGTGCTCACATTGCTTCTCCACAAGTGCTTTCCACTCCTTAAACTTAGCAAAACACTCACTTTTGGCCTTGATGATATAAATCCATACCTTCCTTGAAAAGTCATCAATAAATGTGACAAAATATCTTGCTCCACTCATAGATGCTGTTTTCATGGGTCCACAAACATCAGAATGCACAAGCTCCAGCAATTGATTTGCTCTTGTTGCAATTCCACTAGGAAATGGTGTCCTATGTTGTTTGCCTTGAATGCAACCTTCACAAGATAGATTCATAGTAGAATGGCCAAGGTCTAAACCACTTACCATGGATTGAAGCTCCTTCATGCTTTTGGCATTCAAATGTCCAAGTCTTTGATGCCAAATGCCCACCTTATCTTCATTTGATGGAAATTCAGCAAAAGCAGCAACCTCTACTCCATTGATGCGCTTGCAATTGATAATATAGAGATTGCCATCTCTAATCCCTTTTGCTACTTCTTTGCCTTCCATGGTTCTCACAAAACATCCATTCATATTGAATTGCACTTTGCACCCATGACTTACAAGTTTACTCACCGAAAGGAGGTTCTTCTTCATCTTTGGCACATGCAACACATCCTTGAGTGTGATCCTCTTGCTTATGCCCTTGACCACTACTTCCACTACAATGGTGCCCATTCCAATGGCTTGTACCATACCATTATCACCTAACCAAACCTTAGTTGCTGGAATTTGTTGATAAGTGTTAAATGAACACTTGTATGGAGTCATGTGTTTGGTACATCCAGAATCCACGATCCATTTGCTCATTTCAAGCATGGAAGAAGTTTGTTTTGCCATGAATGCAAAGTCATCACCTCCATGGTCATGAAAAGCATTATTGGCATTCTCTCTTTCTCCTCTCTTTGCCTTGAAACAATTCCTAGCAAAATGCCCTGGTTTTCCACAAATATAACAAGTTTTGGGAAGATTACGTTGAATGGAAGTACTTGCCTTACTTGGTCTCGTGAATAGTGCTGATTGCTCTCCAATAGACTCCTTTTGCTTTCTTTTGGTCACTTCATGGGCTAGTCTTGCCGTGACATAGTCCAAAGTAAGATCTTTTCTTGAAATTGACTCCAATGCCACAATGAGGGAGGAATAGGAGTCCGGAAGGCTTGAGAGCAATGTCATCACAACATCTTTTTCAGGTAAAGGCTTGTCAATAACAGCAAGTTGGTTTGCAAGTGCTTTTACCTTATTCACATGAGCCATGAGATCTTCACCTTCTTCCATCTTCACGGTGAAGAATTTTTGCCTTGACCATAGTACATTGGAGAGATTTCTACTCTCATAGACGTTGCAAAGAGTCTTCCATGCCTCTGCTGCCCCTTTGCAAGAAATGACATGAGCAAAGTTGCTCTCATCTAAATTGGTGGCAATTATGCCAAAAGCCTTCTTTTCTCGTCTTTTGAACTCCTTATGCTCCTTGATACTTGCCTCTACCCCAGGTGCCTCTTCCTCCTCACATACAATCTCCCAAAGATCCAATGACGCCAAAAGTAGCTCCATTTTGGCCTTCCAGTGGTGAAAGTTGTCACCTTTGAACTTTTCAACCATTCTCAAGCTATCACCCTCAAAAGATGCCATCTCAAGCTACACGTAGGTCCAAAAAACTCTTGATTTGGAGTTGTAATGGAGAAGATATCACTACTCAAAGATCGCTGAACCACAAACCCAGAATTCGCTGTTTTGCAACTTTTTGTAAATTATGAGTCCAAATCACGTCTAAATGGTGGGGAATGAATTGTAAAGTAATTCTATGGCTCTCATAAGTCTCCCTCACGTCACTCCACTCAAAATGACTCACTATCTCATGAAACTTTCAAACACTAGTGTTACTTCAGCAAAGACACTATCAAGGTCTTGCACAAAACTCATATACTCACAAATCCAGGAGCAATGACTTCAACAACACACTAGCAACACTCTACCATAAGATCCCAACCACCGAAGTAAGCAACAAAGAAAATAATGCAAGAACAACTTACTTGGTAAGAGAGTGTGGGCCCTATTGAAACATAGAAAGCATACTCCACACAAGTAAGTTAGGACCAGCAAGGTTGCACTATAACAAATAGAGTGTGGTATGAGATAATTCTTCCCATGCCAACCCTTTCTTTATATACTAGTACCAAGGTACCGAGTGCTACAATCCATATGGGATATCTCCTAGGACCAGCCCTCCCCTTGTACTCTAATGCACTATAGACCAGCACCCTACCTTATGGGATATCCTTAACAACACTTGTACTCTATTGACCATTAGCAATTACTTAAAGAGTTCTTTTCTCAACACTCCCACTTTGCTATTGGTCAATTAGCTATCAATCCTAATGCCTGACTCAACTTATTGTGTCCTTCTCTAACTAAGGCTTTTGTCAACAAATCAGCCAACATGTCTTTGGTTTCACAATACATCATATCAATAACCTCCATCTCTATCTTCTCTCTTATGAAATGATGCTGAATATCAATGTACTTAGTTCTTGCATGATGCTTTGGATTCTTTCCAAAAGCAAGACATCCTTGATTGTCACACCTCAATGGAGTAGCCTCCAATTGCACAAGTCCAATATCTTCCAATAACAACCTCAATCAAATTGCCTCCATTGCTTTATGACTTGCTGCCAAATACTCCGCCCCTATTGTGGACCTTGCAATATTTGGTTGTCTCTTGCTATTCGAAGATATGGCTCCCACTCAAACAAAGAATACATAGCCCATTGTTGACCTTCAATCGTTTGCATCTCTCTTGGTTCTAAGCACCCACTTACATCCAATTGTTGTGGAAAGATGTGGTTCTTTCACCATTCACCTTGTGGTCTTCTCTCACGTGTTGGATATCTTCTTTCATACAAAGAAGATGAGCCTTCTTGCACCTCTTGCTGCCTTGTATGACTCATGGAGTGCTTTCTCTTACTCATTTGTTGGTATTCTTCATCTTCATTCTCTTCATTGTCCTTGTTGTATCTTGCTGGAATTGAAGTCTTCATAGTATTGGGCTCTTCTATCATGGCAACTTCCTCTCCTTCTTCACTTTGAGAATGCACTTCTTCATCTTCTTGTTTGTTTGCTGGAATTGAAGATGTGTCCACAAACACACCACTACTCCCACTTGGACACATCTCCCACTTTTCACTACCACTCATAGATGGTGTCCTCATGGATCCACAAACATCCGAATGCACAAGCTCCAGCAATTGATTTGCTCTTGTTGCAACTCCTCTAGGAAATGGTGTCCTATGTTGTTTGCCTTGAATGCATCCCTCACAAGCAAGATTCATGGTATAATGGCCAAGGTCTATGCCATTTACCTTGGATTGAAGCCCCTTCATGCTTTTGGCATTCAAATGCCCAAGTCTTTGATGCCAAATGCCCATCTTCTCTTCATTTGATGGAAATTCAGCAAAGGCAGCAACCTCCACTCCATTGATCCTCTTGCAATTGATAATATAGAGATTGCCATTCCTAGTCCCTTTTGCTACTTCTTTGCCTTCCATGGTTCTCACAAAACATCCGTTCATGTTAAATTGCACTTTGTACCCATGAGTTATAAGTTTACTCACAGAAAGGAGGTTCTTCTTCATCTTTGGCACATGCAACACATCCTTGAGAGTGATTCTCTTGCTTATGCCCTTCACCACCACCTCCACTACAATGGTGCCTATTCCAATGGCTTGTACCATACAATTATCACCTAACCAAATCTTAGTTGCTTGAATTGGTTGATAAGTGTTAAATGAACACTTGTATGGAGTCATGTGTTTGGTACATCCGGAATCCACAATCCATTTGCTCATATCAAACATGGAAGGAGTTTGTTTTGCCATGAATGCAAAGTCTTCACCTCCATGGTCATGAAAAGCATTGTTGGCATTCTCTCTTTCTCCTCTCTTTGCCTTGAAACAATTTCTAGCAAAATGGCCTGGTTTTCCACAAATGTAACAAGTTTTAGGAGGATAACGTTGAAAAGGGGCACTTGCCTTACTTGGTCTTGTAAATAGTGCTGATTGCTCCCCAATAGACTCCTTTTGCTTTCTTTTGGTCACTTCATGGGCTAGTCTTGCCGTGACATAGTCCAAAGTAAGATCTTTTCTTGAAATGGACTCCAATGCCACAATGAGGGAGGAATAGGAGTCCGGAAGGCTTGAGAGCAATGTCATCACAACATCTTCTTCAAGTAAAGGCTTGTCAACAACAGCAAGTTGGTTTGCAAGTGCTTTTACCTTATTTACATGAGCCATGAGATCTTCACCTTCTTCCATCTTCACGGTGAAGAACTTTTGCCTTGACCATAGCACATTGAAAAGATTCCTACTCTCATAGACATTGCAAAGAGTCTTCCATGCATCTGCTGCTCCTTTGCAAGAAATGACATGAGCAAAGTTGGTTTCATCTAAGTTGGTGGCAATTATGCCAAAAGCCTTCTTCTCTCGTCTTTTGAAGTCCTTTTGCTCCTTCATGCTTGCCTCTAATCCAGGTGCCTCTTCCTCCTCACATACTATCTCCCAAAGATCCAATGACGCCAAAAGTAGCTCCATTTTGGCCTTCCAGTGGTGAAAGTTGTCACCTCTAAACTTTTCTACCATTCTTAAGCTATCACTCTCAAAAGATGCCATCTCAAGCTACAAGTAGGTCCAAAAATCTCTTGATTTTCAGTTGTAATGCAAAAGATATGACTACTCAAAGATTGCTGAACTACAAACTCAGAATTCGCTGTTTTGCAACTTTTTGCATACTTTGAGTCCAAATCACGTCTAAATGGTGGGAAATGCTATGTCATGTAATTCTATGGCTTTCAAACATCTCCCTCACTTCACCTCACTCAAAATGACTCAATTTCTCATAAAACTCTCAAATACTAGTGTTACTTCAGCAAAGACACTATCAAGGTCATGCACTAACCTCATACACTCACAAATCCAGGAGTAATGACTTCAACAAAACACTAGTAATACTATACCATAAGATCTCAACCACCAAACAAGCAACAAAGAAAATAAAATGCAAGAACAACTTACTTGGTAAGAGAATGTGGGCCCATAACCTATTGAAACATAGAAAGCATACTCCACACAAGTAAGTTAGGACCAGCAAGGTTGCACTATAACAAATAGAGTGTGGTATGAGTTAATTCTTCCCATGCCAACCCTTTCTTTATATACTAGTACCAAGGTACCAAGTGCTACAATCCATATGGGATATCTCCTAGGACCAGCCCTCCCCTTGTACTCTAATGCACTATAGACCAGCACCCTACCTTATGGGATATCCTTAACAACACTTGTACTCTATTGACCATTAGCAACTACTTAAAGAGTTCTTTTCTCAACAGGCCCATAACCTATTGAGACATAGAAAGCAAACTCCACACAAGCAAGTTAGGACCAGCAAGGTTGCACTTCACAAAAAGAATGTGGTATGAGATGATTCTTCCCATGCCAACCCTTTTCTTATATACTAGTACCAAGGTACCATGTGTTACAACCCATATGGGATATCTCTTAGGACCAGCCCTCTCCTTGTATTCTAAGGCACTATAGACCAGCAACTAACCTTGTAGGATATCCCTCATTACTCATATACTCTATTGACCATTAGCAACAACTAAATGAATTCTTTCCTTCAACATTCTTTGTTTGAGTGGGAGCCATATCTTCGAATAGCAATAGACAACCAAACATTGCAAGGTCCACAATAGGGGCGGACTATTTGGCAGTAAGTCATAAAGCAATGGAGGCAATTTGGTTGAGGTTGTTATTGGAAGATATTGGACTTGTGCTATTGGAGGCTACTCCATTGAGGTGTGACAATCAAGGATGTCTTGCTTTTGCAAAGAATCCAAAGCATCATGCAAGAATTAAGTATATTGATATTCAGCATCATTTCATAAGAGAGAAGATAGAGATGGAGGTTATTGATATGATATATTGTGAAACCAGAGACATGTTGGCTGATTTGTTGACAAAAGCCTTAGTTAGAGAAGGACACAACAAGTTGAGTAAGGCATTAGGATTGAGAGCTAATTGACCAATAGCAAAGAGGGAGTGTTGAAAAAAGAACTCTTTAAGTAGTTGCTAATGGTCAATAGAGTACAAGTGTTGTTAAGGATATCCCATAAGGTAGGGTGCTGGTCTATAGTGCATTAGAGTACAAGGGGAGGGCTGGTCCTAGGAGATATCCCATATGGATAGTAGGACTTGGTACCTTGGTACTAGTATATCAGGAAAGGGTTGGCATGGGAAGAATTATCTCATACCACTCTTGATTTGTGAAGTGCAACCTTGCTGGTCCTAACTTGCTTGTGTGGAGTTTGATTTCTATGTTTCCATAATTGATTAGTATTCTTCATCTTCATTTTCTTCATGGTCCTTATTGTATCTTGCTGGAATTGAAGTCTTCATAGTATTGGGCTCTTAAATCATGGCATCTTCCTCTTCTTCTTCACTTTGAGAATGCTCTTCTTCATCTTTTTATTTGTTTGCTAGAATTGAAGATGTGTCCACAAACACACCACTACTCCCACTTGGACACATCTCCCACTTTTCACTACCACTCAAAGATGGTATCTTCATGGGTCCACAAACTTTGGAATTAACAAGCTCCAGCAATTAGTTTGTTCTTTCAGCAACTCCACTACGAAAATGTGTCCTATGTTGTTTGCCTTGAATGCATCCCTCACAAGCAAGATTCATGGTAGAATGGCCAAGGTCTATACCATTTACCTTGGATTGAAGCCCCTTCTTGTTTTTGGCATTCAAATGCCCAAGTCTTTGATTTCAAATGCCCATCTTCTCTTTATTTGATGGAAATTCAGCAAAGGCAGCAACCTCCACTCCATTGATCCTCTTACAATTGATAATATAGAGATTGCCATTCCTAGTCCCTTTTGCTACTTCTTTGCCTTCCATGGTTTTCACAAAACATCCATTCATGTTAAATATCACTTTGTACCCATGTGTTATACTTTATTCACCGAAAGGAGGTTCTTCTTCATCTTTGGCACATGCAACACATCCTTGAGAGTGATTCTCTTGCTTATGCCCTTCACCACCACCTCCACTACAATGGTGCCTATTCCAATGGCTTGTACCATACAATTATCACCTAACCAAACGTTGGTTGCTTGAATTAGTTGATAAGTGTTAAATGAACACTTGTATGGAGTCATGTGTTTGGTACATCCGGAATCCACAATCTATTTGCTCATATCAAACATGGAAGGAGTTTGTTTTGCCATGAATGCAAAGTCTTCACCTCCATGGTCATGAAAAGCATTGTTGGCATTCTCTATTTCTCCTCTCTTTGCCTTGAAACAATTTCTAGCAAAATGGCCTGATTTTACACAAATGTAAGAAGTTTTAAGAGCATAACGTTGAAAAGGGGCACTTGCCTTACTTAGTCTTGTAAATAGTGCTGATTGCTCTCCAATAGACTCCTTTTGCTTTCTTTTGGTCACTTCATGGGCTAGTCTTGGCGTGACATAGTCCAAAGTGAGGTCTTTCTTTAAAATGGACTCCAATGCCACAATGAGGGAGGAATAGGAGTCTGGTGTCGTGTTGTAACACGAGTATACAGTGAAAATAAAAAGAAAGGGGAATTTTATTAATATTCACTTACCTCGAATATTGGGAGCATCAACCAACTCCAGTACAAATACTGAGTGGTTAGGTTCAGTCACTTCGTTACAGTCAGTCGGGGCATACTGAAATGCTCCATTCGATTCCAATAACGGGAGTCAGCAGGAAGAGAAGGACCAATTCACACGACGGGTTCGAGGAGCCAATTGGATCCAATTTCGATAATCCAATCCGGGTCCTCTTATCCAATATGAGAGCTGAATTGGCCGGTCAACCCAATGCAGTCTAATTACGCAAAATCCAGGTCTTACTACGGGTCTTAGCCAATCTGACGCGAGGACCAATTTGACCCAATTACGGAAACATCCAGGTTACTATGGGCATCTTTCCCAATATAGGACCTGAATTGGTTGGGCGACTCAATGTGGTCCCGATTACGGGGTTCGATTCTGTTTTAGGTTGTCCTGTTCTCTGTGCCGTTTCAGGGAACGTTGTTTTCGGTAAATGGATTTCTTAAAGGTAAAAACGGAGGAGAAAGCTTGACGGCGAGAGCCAATTTTGGATTCAAGCTTGAGGTGGGAGCCAATTCCGGATCTAAGACGGAAGATTGAAGAAATTCAGAGGATAAGGTTAGGGAGGGATATAGTTTTGAGGGGGGAGGTTTTTTTTTCGGGGGGGGAGCGAGTTTTCAAGCTTTTGCAAGGTTACCAGTTCGGTTTTTCATTGGAGGTTTTTGGAAGATCAAGGGAATTAGAGAGAGGAGCTTCATGCTTCGGGTCGGGGAAGGAAAGACATAGAATTTGGATTTTTCTTCTTCGTAGAGTTTTGGGAAGACTGAGGCAATCGCTAATGAAGTCAGTGTTGTAATGGTGAATCGAGATTTTTAAATGAAGTGGGTTTGAATACTCTTGACTGTTTTGTAAAATCGAGTTACGTCTGTAATTGATGGATTAAAGGGGTGTCTATAGGATTGAATATGCGGATTGAATGAAATTTATTGGGTTAATCTAACAGGACAGTCAGTGGATACAAGATCGTAAGTACAAAGGGGTATTGAAGATTAACAGTTTGGATTGTTCGGGGTTCTCTATAACGTCTAGAGACCTATCGGCTGGAAAAAAAAAAAAAAAAAAAAAAAAAAGACTTCGACAAGCAGTCGAAGAGCATCGGTATAGATTTACGGTACATTGTTGCAGTCGTTTATATTCCAGCAGTCAAAAACTGATAGACTGCTTGACTATCAGCAAATCTCCATACTACCTGCTACAGCCAGACGCCCGGCGCGTTCTCGAGCAGGAAAGCACGTAATATGACACCAGAAGGCTTGAGAGCAATGCCATCACAACATCTTCTTCAAGTAAAGGCTTGTCAACAACAGCAAGTTGGTTTGCAAGTGCTTTTACCTTATTTACATGAGCCATGAGATCTTCACCTTCTTCCATCTTCACGGTGAAGAACTTTTGCCTTGACCATAGCACATTGGAAAGATTCCTACTCTCATAGACATTGCAAAGAGTCTTCCATGCATCTGCTGCTCCTTTGCAAGAAATGACATGAGTAAAGTTGGTTTCATCTAAGTTGGAGGCAATTATGCCAAAAGCCTTCTTTTCTCGTCTTTTGAAGTCCTTTTGCTCCTTCATGCTTGCCTCTAATCCAGGTGCCTCTTCCTCCTCACATACTATCTCCCAAAGATCCAATGACGCCAAAAGTAGCTCCATTTTGGCCTTCCAGTGGTGAAAGTTGTCACCTCTAAACTTTTCTACCATTCTAAAGCTATCACTCTCAAAAGATGCCATCTCAAGCTACAAGTAGGTCCAAAAAACTCTTGATTTGGAGTTGTAATGCAAAAGATATGACTACTTAAAGATTGCTGAAATACAAATCCAGAATTCCCTGTTTTGCAACTTTTTGCATATTTTGAGTCCAAATTACGTCTAAATGGTGGAGAATGGTTTGTAATGTGATTTTATGACTTTCAAACGTCTCTCTAACGTCACTTCACTCAAAATGACTCACTTTCTCTTAAAACTCTCAAATACTAGTGCTCCTTCAATAAAGTCACTATCAAGGTCTTGCACTAAGCTTATACACTCACAAATCCAGGAGCAATGACTTCAACAATTCACTAGCAACACTCTACCATAAGATCTCAACCACCGAAAATAAGCAACAAAGAAATAATGCAAGAACAACTTACTTGGTAAGAGAATGTGGGCCCATAACCTGTTGAAACATAGAAAGCATACTCCACACAAGTAAGTTAGGACCAGCAAGGTTGCACTTTAACAAATAGAGTGTGGTATGAGATAATTCTTCCCGTGCCAACCCTTTCTTTATATACTAGTGCTACAATCCATATGGGATATCTCCTAGGACCAGCCCTCTCCTTGTACTCCAATGCAATATAGAGCAGCACCTAACCTTATGGGATATCCCTAACAACACTTGTACTCTATTGACCATTAGCAACTACTTAAAGAGTTCCTTTCTCAACATATGTTGACAAAGGCATTAGGTTTGAAGGGCTTTGATAATTAGGAAAGTGGGAGTATTGAGGTAAAAGATAAAGATGAATAGATAATAGTTAAAGTAGAATAAGTTACCTCATAAAGGATATTACCTTTGTTAAGTTGCTAATGGTCAAAGGCTTGACTCTTGGCATATAGAAAAAGCATCCTATGGACATAGGATGCGGTCAAGGACAAAGAGTCAAAGTCAAGAGGATAAAGTGTTTCCTCGGGAATATCCAAAGAACTAGGTAAGAGTAATTAGTATATGGCATAGGATACCCTCGTGGTATGTAAGATGCCATAGAATCCTAAGATCCTTGGATATCCTCGTAGTATGAGCCAAAGGATCCAAGGAGCATATGTGTAAAAGTCGATTGGTGGAAGAAGTCCTTTTAGGGCAGCAACCACCACTTATAAGTAACGAGAGTTGGAAGAGAGAACCATCTCATTCCACACTTCTCTTATGTGTAACCTTGCTGATTTCTACTTACTTGTGTTATGCTTATAGTGCTCTTTTTTTCAATAGAATTTCCTTCTTGTGAAGAGGATAGTGGACAAGTTCTTGCTCTCATATATGTTGCAAAGTGTCTTCCAAGCTTCCGCTGGTCCTTTGCAATGGATAATGTGAGAAAAGTTGGCTTCATCCAAATTTGTGGCAATCATGCCAAAAGCCTTCTTTTCACGTCTTTTGAAGTCCTTGTGGTCCTTAGGGCTTGCATCTATGCTTGGAGGGTCTTCACTCTTATCTACAATGTCCCAAAGGTCCACAGACGCCAACAAAAGCTCCATTTTGACCTTCCAATGGTAGAAATTAGTGCCTCTAAACTTTTCAATAACTCTCAAACCTTCACCCTCACTAGAAGCCACGTCTAACGAGGAGTGTATCAAAAAATATTGAGAGAAGGAGTCTCTAAAAGCTTAAAGTGACCAAACGAAGTTTGCACTAGCAGAATCTCAGAACGCCCTCTTATGAACAAAAGAGTGGTATCTCACTGGAAACACTTTCAACTCAACTTGTGAAGCTTTATACAAGAAATTGCACCCTCATGGAACTCACAATCACTCGTCTTAATCACTTTCTCATCAAAACACGCAAGGATAATGAAGAAACTTCACCAACTCAAAAGACACTATCAAGGTCTTTCTACAAAGTCTTAACCTCACAAAGCAAGGAGATAAGAACCCACAAAGTAATGTTAGAGATGTATAAGTTTAATACCAATAGCCTCCTTATACAAACAAACCGAACATCAACAAATACCATAAGATCTAATCCACACAAAAGCAACAAAGAGAAAATGACTTCAACTTACTTGAATAGCACAACAGAGAGTGAGTGGGCCCATAACCTATTGAAGAAATACTATAAGCATAACATGTTGAGAAAAGAACTCTTTAATTAATTGCTAATGGTGAATAGAGTATAAGTGTTGTTAGGGATATCCCATAAGGTTAGGTGCTGGTCTATAGTGCATTAGAGTACAAGGAGAGGGCTGGTCCTAGCAGATATTCCATATGGAATGTAGCACTTGGTACCTTGGTACTAGTATATAAGAAAAGGGTTGGCATGGGAAGAACTATCTCATACCACACTCTATTTGTTAAAGTGCAACCTTGCTGGTCCTAACTTACTTGTGTGGAGTATGCTTTCTATGTTTCAACAGGTTATGGGCCCACATTCTCTTACCAAGTAAGTTGTTCTTGCATTATTTCTTTGTTGCTTGTTTTGGGTGGTTGAGATCTTATGGTAGAGTGTTGCTAGTAAATTGTTGAAGTCATTGCTCCTTGATTTGTGAGTGTATGAGCTTAGTGCAAGACCTTGATAGTGTCTTTACTGAAGGAGCACTAGTATTTGAGAGTTTTATGAGAAAGTGAGTCATTTTGAGTGAAGTGACGTTAGAGAGACGTTTGAAAGTCATAAAATCACATTATAAACCATTCTCCACCATTTAGACGTAATTTGGACTCAAAATATGCAAAAAGTTGCAAAACAGCGAATTCTGGGTTTGTAGTTCAGCAATCTTAAGGTAGTCATATCTTTGGCATTACAACTCCAAATCAAGAGTTTTTTGGACCTACTTGTAGCTTGAGATGGCATCTTTTGAGAGTGATAGCTTTAGAATGGTAGAAAAGTTTAGAGGTGACAACTTTCACCACTGGAAGGCCAAAATGGAGCTACTTTTGGCGTCATTGGATCTTTGGGAGATAGTATGTGAGGAGGAAGAGGCACCTGGATTAGAGGCAAGCATGAAGGAGCAAAAGGACTTCAAAAGACGAGAAAAGAAGGCTTTTGGCATAATTGCCACCAACTTAGATGAAACCAACTTTGCTCATGTCATTTCTTGCAAAGGAGCAGCAGATGCATGGAAGACTCTTTGCAATGTCTATGAGAGTAGGAATCTTTTCAATGTGCTATGGTCAAGGCAAAAGTTCTTCACCGTGAAGATGGAAGAAGGTGAAGATCTCATGGCTCATGTAAATAAGGTAAAAGCACTTGCAAACCAACTTGCTGTTGTTGACAAGCCTTTACTTGAAGAAGATGTTGTGATGACATTGCTCTCAAGCCTTCCGGACTCCTATTCCTCCTTCATTGTGGCATTGGAGTCGATTTCAAGGAAAGACCTCACTTTGGACTATGTCACGGCAAGACTAGCCCATGAAGTGACCAAAAGAAAGCAAAAGGAGTCTATTGGAGAGCAATCAGCACTATTTACAAGACCAAGTAAGGCAAGTGCCTCTTTTCAACGTTATCCTCCTAAAACTTGTTACATTTGTGTAAAACCAGGCCATTTTGCTAGAAATTGTTTCAAAGCAAAGAGAGGAGAAAGAGAAAATGCCAACAATGCCTTTCATGACCATGGAGGTGAAGACTTTACATTCATGGCAAAACAAACTCCTTCCATGTTTGATATGAGCAAATGGATTGTGGATTCCGGATGTACCAAACACATGACTCCATACAAGTGTTCATTTAACACTTATCAACCAATTCAAGCAACCAACGTTTGGTTAGGTGATAATTGTATGGTACAAGCCATTGGAATAGGCACCATTGTAGTGGAGGTGGTGGTGAAGGGCATAAGCAAGAGAATCACTCTCAAGGATGTGTTGCATGTGCCAAAGATGAAGAAGAACCTCCTTTCGGTGAGTAAACTTATAACTCATGGGTACAAAGTGCAATTTAACATGAATGGATGTTTTGTGAGAACCATGGAAGGCAAAGAAGTAGCAAAAGGGACTAGGAATGGCAATCTCTATATTATCAATTGTAAGAGGATCAATGGAGTGGAGGTTGCTGCCTTTGCTGAATTTCCATCAAATGAAGAGAAGATGGGCATTTGGCATCAAAGACTTGGGCATTTGAATGCCAAAAGCATGAAGGGGCTTCAATCCAAGGTAAATGGCATAGACCTTGGCCATTATACCATGAATCTTGCTTGTGAGGGATGCATTCAAGGCAAACAACATAGGACACCATTTCCTAGAGGAGTTGCAACAAGAGCAAACCAATTGCTGGAATTTGTGCATTCAGATGTTTGTGGATCCATGAGGACACCATCTATGAGTGGTAGTGAAAGTAGGAGATGTGTGCAAGTGGGAGTATTGGAGTGTTTGTGGTCACATCTTCAACTCCAACAAACAAACAAGAAGATGAAGAAGAGCATTCTCAAAGTGAAGAAGAAGAGGAAGATGCCATGATAGAAGAGCCCAATACTATGAAGACTTCAATTCCAGCAAGATACAAGAAGGATGAAGATGAAGAATACCAACAAATGAGTAAGAGAAAGCACTCCTTGAATCATAGAAGGCAGCAAGAGGTGCAAGAAGGCTCATCTTCTTTGCATGAAAGAAGATATCCAACACGTGAGAGAAGACCACAAGGTGAACGGTGAAAGAACCACATCTTTCCACAACAATTGGATGTAAGTAGGTGCTTAGAACTAAGAGAGATGCAAACGATTGAAGGTCAACAATGGGCTATGTATTCTTTGTTTGAGTGGGAGCCATATCTTCGAATTGCAATAGACAACCAAACATTGCAAGGTCCACAATAGGAGCGGAGTATTTGGCAGCAAGTCATAAAGCAATGGAGGCAATTTGATTGAGGTTGTTATTGGAAGATATTGGACTTGTGCTATTGGAGGCTACTCCATTGAGGTGTGACAATCAAGGATGTCTTGCTTTTGTAAAGAATCCAAAGCATCATGTAAGAACTAAGTACATTGATATTCAGCATCATTTCATAAGAGAGAAGATAGAGATGGAGGTTATTGATATGATGTATTGTGAAACCAAAGACATGTTGGCTGATTTGTTGACAAATGCTTTAGTTAGAGAAACACACAACAAGTTGAGTAAGGCATTAGGATTGAGAGCTAATTGACCAATAGCAAAGTGGGAGTGTTGAGAAAAGAACTCTTTAAGTAATTGCTAATGGTCAATAGAGTACAAGTGTTGTTAGGGATATCTCATAATGTTAGGTGCCTGTCTAGAGTGCATTAGAGTACAAGGGGAGGGCTGGTCCTAGGAAATATCCCATATGGATTGTAGCACTTGGTACCTTGATACTAGTATATAAGGAAAGGGTTGGCATGGGAAGTATTATCTCATACCACATTCTATTTGTTAAAGTGCAACCTTGCTGGTCCTAACTTTCTTTGGTGGAGTTTAATTTCTATGTTTCAACATAACACAAGTAAGTAGAAATCAGCAAGGTTGCACATAAGAGAAGTGTAGAATGAGATGACTCTTACTTCCAACACCCGTTACTTTTAATCAGAGTTCACATCCTATATGTATAGACTTCATCCACATTCATCTATAACTAGCCACTACTCGAGACCCTAAACTTAACCGCCTTTCGAGACTTTATACCTAGCCGTCTATCCAGACCCTAGCCATTACTTAGTCCTTAGTTGCCTTTGACCATTAGCAACTTACCTAAGAGAATATTCTCTATAAGATAACTTATTCTACTTTTACTATTATATATTTATCTTAACATCTTTATCTTTTACCCTATCAGATGGAAGAAGGTGAAGATCTCATGGCTCATGTGAATAAGGTAAAAGCACTTGTAAACCAACTTGTTGTTGTTGACAAGCCTTTACTTAAAGAAGATGTTGTGATGACAATGCTCTCTAGCCTTCTGGACTCCTATTCTTCCCTCATTGTGGCATTGGAGTCCATTTCAAGGAAAGACCTCACTTTGGACTATGGCACGGGAGGACTAGCCCATGAAGTGACCAAAAGAAAGTAAGAAGAGTCTATTGGGGAGCAATCAGCACTATTTACAAGACCAAGTAAGGCAAGTGCCCCTTTTCAACGTTATCCTCCTAAAACTTGTTACATTTGTGGAAAATCAGGCCAATTTGCTAAAAATTCTTTCAAGGCAAAGAGAAGAAAAAGAGAGAATGCCAACAATGCTTTTCATGACCATCGAGGTGAAGACTTTGCATCATGGCAAAACAAACTCCTTCCATGCTTGATATGAGCAAATGGATTGTGGATTCCGGATGTACCAAACACATGACTCCATACAAGTGTTCATTTAACACTTATCAACCAATTCAAGCAACCAACGTTTGGTTAGGTGATAATTGTATGGTACAAGCCATTGGAATAGGCACCATTGTAGTGGAAGTGGTGGTGAAGGGCATAAGCAAGAGAATCACTCTCAAGGATGTGTTTCATGTGCCAAAGATGAAGAAGAACCTCCTTTCGGTGAGTGAACTTGTAATTTATGGGTACAAAGTGCATTTTAACATGAATGGATGTTTTGTGAGAACAATGGAAGGCAAAGAAATAGCAAAAGGGACTAGGAATGGCAATCTCTATATTATCAATTGCAAGAGGATCAATGGAGTGGAGGTTGCTGATTTTACCGAATTTCTATCTAATAAAGACAAGGTGGGCAGCTGGCATCAAAGACTTGGGCATTTGAATGCCAAAAGCATGAAGGAGCTTCAATCCATGATAAGTTGCTTAGACCTTGGCCATTCTACCATGAATCTTATTTGTGAGGGATGCATTCAAGGCAAACAACATAGGATACCATTTCCTAGTGGCGTTGCAACAAGAGCCAACCAATTACTGGAGCTTGTGCATTCGGATGTTTGTTGAACCATGAGGACACCATCTATGAGTGCAGCAAGGTACTTTGTTACATTTATTTATGACTTCTCAAGGAAGGTATGGATCTACATCATCAAGGCCAAGAGTGAGTGTTTTGCCAAGTTTAAGGAGTGGAAAGCACTTGTGGAGAAGCAATGTGAGCAGAAGATTAAGTTACTACGATCGGACAATGGAGGTGAGTATTTGTCCAAACACTTTGATGAGTTATTGAAGCATGAAGGCTATTGAAACATAGAAAGCATACTCCACACAAGTAAGTTAGGACCAGCAAGGTTGCACTATAACAAATAGAGTGTGGTATGAGATAATTCTTCCCATGCCAACCCTTTTCTTATATAGTAGTACCAAGGTACCAAGTGCTACTATCCATATGGGATATCTCCTAGGACCAGCCCTCCCCTTGTACTCTAATGTACTATAGACCACCACCCTACCTTATGGGATGTCCTTAACAACACTTATACTCTATTGACCATTAGCAACTACTTAAAGAGTTCTTTTCTCAACACTCCCACTTTGCTATTGGTCAATTAGCTATCAATCCTAATGCCTTACTCAACTTGTTGTGTCCTTCTCTAACTAAGGCTTTTGTCAACAAATCAGCCAACATGTCTTTGGTTTCACAATACATCATATCAATAACCTCCATCTCTATCTTCTCTCTTATCAAATGATGCTGAATATCAATGTACTTAGTTCTTGCATGATGCTTTGGATTCTTTCCAAAAGCAAGCCATCCTTGATTGTCACACCTCAATGGAGTAGCTTCAAATTGCACAAGTCCAATATCTTCCAATAACAACCTCAACCAAAATGCCTCCATTGCTTCATGACTTGCTGCCGAATTCTCCACCCCTATTGTGGACCTTGCAATATTTAGTTGTCTATTGCTATTCAAAGATATGGCTCCCACTCAAACAAAGAATACATAGCTTATTTTTGACCTTCAATCGTTTGCATCTCTCTTAGTTCTAAGCATCCACTTATATCCAATTGTTGTGGAAAGATGTGATTCTTTCACCATTCACCTTGTGGTCTTCTCTCACGTGTTGGATATCTTCTTTCATGCAAAGAAGATGAGCCTTCTTGCACCTCTTGCTGCCTTGTATGACTCATGGAGTGCTTTCTCTTACCCATTTGTTGGTATTCTTCATCTTCATTCTCTTCATTGTCCTTGTTGTATCTTGCAGGAATTGAAGTCTTCATAGTATTGGGCTCTTCTATCATGGCATCTTCCACTTCTTCTTCACTTTGAGAATGCTCTTCTTCATCTTCTTGTTTGTTTGTTAGAATTTAAGATGTGTCCACAAACACACCACTACTCCCACTTGGACACATCTCCCACTTTTCACTACCACTCATAGATGGTGTCCTCATGGATCCACAAACATCGGAATGCACAAGCTCCAGAAATTGATTTGTTCTTGTTGCAACTCCTCTAGGAAATGGTGTTCTATGTTGTATGCCTTGAATGCATCCGTCACAAGCAAGATTCATGGTAGAATGGCCAAGGTCTATGCCATTTACCTTGGATTGAAGCCCCTTCATGCTTTTGGCATTCAAATGCCCAAGTCTTTGATGCCAAATGCCCATCTTCTCTTCATTTGATGGAAATTCAGCAAAGGCAGCAACCTCCACTCCATTGATCCTCTTACAATTGATAATATAGAGATTGCCATTCCTACTCCCTTTTGCTACTTCTTTGCCTTCCATGGTTCTCACAAAACATCCATTCATGTTAAATTGCACTTTGTACCCATGAGTTATAAGTTTACTCACCGAAAGGAGGTTCTTCTTCATCTTTGGCACATGCAACACATCCTTGAGATTGATTCTCTTGCTTACGCCCTTCACCACCACCTCCATTACAATGGTGCCTATTCCAATGGCTTGTACCATACAATTATCACCTAACCAAACGTTGGTTGCTTGAATTGGTTGATAAGTGTTAAATGAACACTTGTATGGAGTCATGTGTTTGATACATCCGGAATCCACAATCCATTTGCTCATATCAAACATGGAAGGAGTTTGTTTTGCCATGAATGCAAAGTCTTCACCTCCATGGTCATGAAAAGCATCGTTGGCATTCTCTATTTCTCCTCTCTTTGCCTTGAAACAATTTCTAGCAAAATGGCCTGGTTTTCTACAAATGTAATAAGTTTTAGGAGGATAACGTTGAAAAGGGGCACTTGCCTTACTTGGTCTTGTAAATAGTGTTGATTGCTCTCCAATAGACTCCTTTTGCTTTCTTTTGGTCACTTCATGGGCTAGTCTTGCCGTGACATAGTCCAAAGTGAGGTCTTTCCTTGAAATGGACTCCAATGCCACAATGAGGGAGGAATAGGAGTCCGGAAGGCTTGAGAGCAATGTCATCACAACATCTTCTTCAAGTAAAGGCTTGTCAACAACAGCAAGTTGGTTTGCAAGTGCTTTTACCTTATTTATATGAGCCATGAGATCTTCACCTTCTTCCATCTTCACGGTGAAGAACTTTTGCCTTGACCATAGCACATTGGAAAGATTCCTACTCTCATAGACATTGCAAAGAGTCTTCCATGCATCTGCTGCTCCTTTGCAAGAAATGACATGAGCAAAGTTGGTTTCATCTAAGTTGGAGGCAATTATGCCAAAAGCCTTCTTTTCTCGTCTTTTGAAGTCCTTTTGCTCCTTCATGCTTGCCTCTAATCCAGGTGCCTCTTCCTCCTCACATACTATCTCACAAAGATCCAATGACGCCAAAAGTAGCTCCATTTTGGCCTTCCAGTGGTGAAAGTTGTCACCTCTAAACTTTTCTACCATTCTTAAGCTATCACTCTCAAAAGATGCCATCTCAACCTACAAGTAGGTCCAAAAATCTCTTGATTTGGAGTTGTAATGCAAAAGATATGACTACTTAAAGATTGCTGAACTACAAATTTAGAATTCGCTGTTTTGCAACTTTTTGCATACTTTGAGTCCAAATCACGTCTAAATGGTGGGAAATGCTATGTCATGTAATTCTATGGCTTTCAAACATCTCCCTCACATCACCTCACTCAAAATGACTCAATTTCTCATAAAACTCTCAAATACTAGTGTTACTTCAGCAAAGACACTATCAAGGTCTTGCACTAACCTCATACACTCACAAATCTAGGAGTAATGACTTCAACAAAACACTAGTAATACTATACCATAAGATCTCAACCACCAAACAAGCAACAAAGAAAATAAAATGCAAGAACAACTTACTTGGTAAGAGAATGTGGGCCCATAACCTATTGAAACATAGAAAGCATACTCCACACAAGTAAGTTAGGACCAGCAAGGTTGCACTATAACAAATAGAGTGTGGTATGAGATAATTCTCCTCATGCCAACCCTTTACTTATATACTAGTACCAAGGTACTAAGTGCTATAATCCATATGGGATATCTCCTAGGACCAGCCTATTAAAACATAGAAATTAAACTCCACACAAGTAAGTTAGGACCAGCAAGGTTGCACTATAAGAAATAGAGTGTGGTATGAGATAGTTCTTCCCATGCCAACCCTTTCCTTATATACTAGTACCAAGGTACCAAGTGCTACAATCCATATGGGATATCTCCTAGGACCAGCCCTCCCCTTGTACTCTAATGCACTATAGACCAGCACCCTACCTTATGGGATATCCTTAACAACACGTGTACTCTATTGACCATTAGCAACTACTTAAAGAGTTCTATTCTCAACACTCCCACTTTGCTATTGGTCAATTAGCTCTCAATCCTAATGCCTTACTCAACTTGTTGTGTCCTTCTCTAACTAACGCTTTTGTCAACCAATAAGCCAACATGTCTTTGGTTTCACAATACATCATATCAATAACCTCCATCTCTATCATATCTCTTATGAAATAATGCTGAATATCAATATACTTAATTCTTGCATGATGCTTTGGATTCTTTGCAAAAGCAAGACATCCTTAATTGTCACACCTCAATGGAGTAGCCTCCAATAGCACAAGTCCAATATCTTCCAATAACAACCTCAACCAAATTGCCTCCATTGCTTTATGACTTGCTGCCAAATACTCCGCCCCTATTGTGGACCTTGCAATGTTTGGTTGTCTATTGCTATTCGAAGATATGGCTCCCACTCAAACAAAGAATACATAGCCCATTGTTGACCTTCAATCGTTTGCATCTCTCTTAGTTCTAAGTACCCACTTACATCCAATTGTTGTGGAAAGATGTGATTCTTTCACCATTCACCTTGTGGTCTTCTCTCACGTGTTGGATATCTTCTTTCATGCAAAGAAGATGAGCCTTCTTGCACCTCTTGCTTGTTGAGAAAAGAACTCTTTAAGTAGTTGCTAATGGTCAATAGAGTACAAGTGTTGTTAAGGATATCCCATAAAGTAGGATGCTGGTCTATAGTGCATTAGAGTAGAAGGGGAGGGCTGGTCCTAGGAGATATCCAATATGGATTATAGCACTTAGTACCTTGGTACTAGTATATAAGGAAAGGATTGGCATGGGAAGAATTATCTCATACCACACTCTATTTCTTATAGTGCAACCTTGCTGGTCCTAACTTACTTGTGTGGAGTATGTTTTCTATGTTTCAATAGGTTATGGGCCCACATTCTCTTACCAAGTAAGTTGTTCTTGCATTTTATTTTCTTTGTTGCTTGTTTGGTGGTTGAGATCTTATGGTATAGTATTACTAGTGTTTTGTTGAAGTCATTACTCCTAGATTTTTGAGTGTATGAGGTTAGTGCAAGACCTTGATAGTGTCTTTGCTGAAGTAACACTAGTATTTGAGAGTTTTATGAGAAATCGAGGCATTTTGAGTGGGGTGATGTGAGGGAGTGGTTTGAAAGCCATAGAATTACATGATATAGCATTTCCCACCATTTAGACGTGATTTGGACTCAAAGTATGCAAAAAGTTGCAAAACAGCGAATTCTGAGTTTGTAGTTCAGCAATCTTTGAGTAGTCATATCTTTTGCATTACAACTCCAAATCAAGAGATTTTTGGACCTACTTGTAGGTTGAGATGGCATCTTTTGAGAGTGATAGCTTAAGAATGGTAGAAAAGTTTAGAGGTGACATCTTTCACCACTGGAAGGCCAAAATGGAGCTACTTTTGGCGTCATTGGATCTTTGTGAGATAGTATGTGAGGAGGAAGAGGCACCTGGATTAGAGGCAAGCATGAAGGAGCAAAAGGACTTCAAAAGACGAGAAAAGAAGGCTTTTGGATAATTGCCACCAACTTAGATGAAACCAACTTTGCTCATGTCATTTCTTGCAAAGGAGCAGCAGATGCATGGAAGACTCTTTGCAATGTCTATGAGAGTAGGAATCTTTCTGATGTGCTATGGTCAAGGCAAAATTTCTTCACCGTGAAGATGGAAGAAGGTGAAGATCTCATGGCTCATGTAAATAAGGTAAAAGCACTTGCAAACCAACTTGCTGTTGTTGACAAGCCTTTACTTGAAGAAGATGTTGTGATGACATTGCTCTCAAGCCTTCCGGACTCCTATTCCTCCCTCATTGTGGCATTGGAGTCCATTTCAAGGAAAGTCCTCACTTTGGACTATGTCACGGCAAGACTAGCCCATGAAGTGACCAAAAGAAAGCAAAAGGAGTCTATTGGAGAGCAATCAGCACTATTTACAAGACCAAGTAAGGCAAGTGCCCCTTTTCAACGTTATCCTCCTAAAACTTGTTACATTTGTGGAAAACCAGGCCATTTTGCTAGAAATTATTTCAAGGCAAAGAAAGGAGAAAGAGAGAATGCCAACAATGCTTTTCATGACCATGGAGGTGAAGACTTTGCATTCATGGCAAAACAAACTCCTTCCATGTTTGATATGAGCAAATGGATAGTGGATTCCGGATGTACCAAACACATGACTCCATACAAGTGTTCATTTAACACTTATCAACCAATTCAAGTAACCAACGTTTGGTTAGGTGATAATTGTATGGTACAAGCCATTGGAATAGGCACCATTGTAGTGGAGGTGCTGGTGAAGGGCATAAGCAAGAGAATCACTCTCAAGGATGTGTTGCATGTGCCAAAGATGAAGAAGAACCTCCTTTCGGTGAGTAGACTTATAACTCATGGGTACAAAGTGCAATTTAACATGAACGGATGTTTTGTGAGAACCATGGAAGGCAAAGAAGTAGCAAAAGGGACTAGGAATGGCAATCTCTATATTATCAATTGCAAAAGGATCAATGGAGTGGAGGTTGCTGCCTTTGCTGAATTTCCATCAAATGAAGAGAAGATGGGCATTTGGCATCAAAGACTTGGGCATTTGAATGCGAAAAGCATGAAGGGGCTTCAATCCTAAATAAATGGCATAGACCTTGGCCATTCTACCATGAATCTTGCTTGTGAGGGATGCATTCAAGGCAAACAACATAGGACACCATTTCCTAGAGGAGTTGTAACAAGAACAAACCAATTGCTGGAGATTGTGCATTCCGATGTTTGTGGATCTATGAGGATACCATCTATGAGTGGTAGTGAAAAGTGGGAGATGTGTCCAAGTGGGAGTAGTGGTGTGTTTGTGGACACATCTTCAATTCCAACAAACAAACAAGAAGATGAAGAAGTGCATTCTCAAAGTGAAGAAGGAGAGGAAGTTGCCAAGATGGAAGAGCCCAATACTATGAAGACTTCAATTCCAGCAAGATACAACAAGGACAATGAAGAGAATGAAGATGAAGAATACCAACAAATGAGTAAGAGAAAGTACTTGATGAGTCATAGAAGGCAAATGGATCGTGGATTCTGGATGTACCAAACACATGACTCCATACAAGTGTTCATTTAACACTTATCAACCAATTCCAGCAACTAAGGTTTGGTTAGGTGATAATGGTATGGTACAAGCCATTGGAATGGGCACCATTGTAGTGGAAGTAGTGGTCAAGGGCATAAGCAAGAGGATCACACTCAAGGATGTGTTGCATGTGCCAAAGATGAAGAAGAACCTCCTTTCGGTGAGTAAACTTGTAAGTCATGGGTGCAAAGTACAATTCAATATGAATGGATGTTTTGTGAGAACCATGGAAGGCAAAGAAGTAGCAAAAGGGATTAGAGATGGCAATCTCTATATTATCAATTGCAAGCGCATCAATGGAGTAGAGGTTGCTGCTTTTGCTGAATTTCCATCAAATGAAGATAAGGTAGGCATTTGGCATCAAAGACTTGGACATTTGAATGCCAAAAGCATGAAGGAGCTTCAATCCATGGTAAGTGGCTTAGACCTTGGCCATTCTACTATGAATCTATCTTGTGAAGGTTGCATTCAAGGCAAACAACATAGGACACTATTTCCTAGTGGAATTGCAAGAAGAGCAAATCAATTGCTGGAGCTTGTGCATTCGGATGTTTGTGGACCCATGAAAACAGCATCTATGAGTGGAGCAAGATATTTTGTCACATTTATTGATGACTTTTCAAGGAAGGTATGGATTTATATCATCAAGGCCAAAAGTGAGTGTTTTGCTAAGTTTAAGGAGTGGAAAGCACTTATGGAGAAGCAATGTGAGCACAAGATTAAGGTGCTGCGATCGGACAATGGAGGTGAGTATTTATCAAAAGACTTTGTTGAGTTATTGAAGCAAGAAGGTATTGTAAGACAAACCTCCACTCCCTATACCCCACAACAAAATGGAGTTGCTGAAAGAGCAAATCGCACCATTGTGGAGATGGCAAGGAGTATGATTCATGCTCAAAAGCTTGGATATGAGTATTGGGCGGAAGCTGTGGTAAATGCCGTATATACAAGAAATAGGTGTCCCACAAGTGCACTTGAAGGAATGACTCCAGAAGAAGCTTGGACTGGTAAGAAACCTTGTTTATCTCATATGAGGATTTTTGGATGCATTGCATATGCTAAAGTTCCAGATAGTATGAGAGGCAAACTTGATGCAAAGGGCACAAGATGTGCATTCCTTGGATATTGTGAAGGCACCAAGGCATATAGGCTCATATGTTTAGACACCAAAAAGATCATCAAAAGTCGTGATGTAGAGTTCTTGGAGTATAAGAGTGCAAGTGAAAAGTGGGAGATGTATCCAAGTGGGAGTAGTGGTGTGTTTGTGGACACATCTTCAATTCCAGCAAACAAACAAGAAGATGAAGAAGAGCATTCTCAAAGTGAAGATGGAAATGAAGATATCATTGAAGAAGAGCCCAACTCTATAAAGACTTCAATTCCAGCAAGATACAACAAGGACAATGAAGAGAATGAAGATGAAGAATATCAACCAATGAATGAGAGAAGGAAGTGTATGAGCCATAGAAGGCAGCAAGAGGTGCATGAAGGCTCATCTTCTTTGCATGAAAGAAGATATCCAACACGTGAAAGAAGACCACAAGGTGAATGGTGGAAGAACCACATCTTTCCACAAGTAAGTGAAGATCAGGCCAATGTTGCTCTTCTTGATGATCCATTGACTTTGTGTGATGCAATGAGGTGTGGTGATGCAATGAAGTGGGAGATTGCTATGCAAGAAGAGTACAAATCTCTTATGGACAACAAGACATGGGAGTTGACTCCACTTCCACCAAATCGTTCAGCAATTGGATGTAAGTGGGTGTTTAGAACCAAGAGAGATGCTATGGGTAATGTTGTGAGGTACAAAGCAAGATTGGTTGCCAAAGGCTACTCACGAATTGCTGGAGTGGATTTTAATGAGACATTTGCTCCAGTGGCCAAATTCACTACCATTAGAACCATAGTAGCAATTGGAGCATCAATAGACTTGGAGATGCATCAAATGGACGTCAAGACAGCGTTCTTGAATGGAGAATTGGAAGAAGACATTTACATGGAGCAACCTCAAGGATTTATTGATCAAGACAAATCCAACCTTGTATGCAAGTTGAAGAAGTCATTGTATGGACTCAAGCAATCACCAAGAGCATGGTATCAACGCATTGACTCATTCTTTGTGAAGGCAGGTTTTATAAGAAGTGAAGCTGACCATTCTTTGTATGTGTTGCAAGCCAAGGACTTCTTGCTGGTTGTGATCCTCTATGTAGATGATTTAATCATCTTAAGCAACACCATGGTAAAATTAGATTGGTTGAAGAAGAAATTGGAGAAAGAGTTTGAAATGAGTGATTTGGGAGAGCTTCATTATTGTTTGGATGTGGAATTTACAAGGAATAGAGTATCAAAGACCATCACATTGAGTCAAAGCAAGTACATTGAAGAAGTATTGAAACGATTCAATATGCAAGATTGCAAGCCCATTGGAACTCCTTTGGAAGCCAACTTGAAGTTGATGAAGCTCACGGATGAGGAATATGCTGAAGTGGAGCATCAAATGCAAGGCATACCATACAAGGCAGCCGTAGGCTCACTCATGTATGCAATGGTGGGTACAAGGATGGATCTTGCATTTGCAGTAAGTGTTGTAAGTCAACACATGGCAAAACCAGGTCCTATGCATTGGGCAACCATCAAAAGAATCATGAGGTACTTGAAAGGCTCTTTGAACCATAAACTATGTCTTGGAGGAAATAATATTGCATTACATGGATATTGTGATGCGGATTGGGCTGGAGATACAAATGATAGAAGTTCAACAACGGGCTATGTATTCTTTGTTGGAATGGGAGCCATATCTTGGAATTGTAAGAGACAACCAACCATTGCAAGGTCCACAATGGAGGCGGAGTATATGGCAGCAAGTCATGGAGCAATGGAGGCAATTTGGTTGAGGTTGTTGTTGGAAGACATTGGACTTGTGCAATTGGAAGCCACTCCATTGAGATGTGACAATCAAGGATGTTTGGCTTTTGCAAAGAATCCAAAGCATCATGCAAGAACCAAGCACATTGATATTCAACACCACTTTATAAGAGAGAAGATAGAGATGGGAGTTATTGATATGATGTATTGTGAAACCAAAGACATGTTGGCTGATTTGCTAACAAAAGCCTTGGTGAAAGAGAGACACAACATATTGAGTAAGGCATTAGGATTGATAGCTAATTGACCAATAGCAAAGTGGGAGTGTTGAAGGAAAGAACTCATTTAGTTGTTGCTAATGGTCAATAGAGTATATGAGTAATGAGGGATATCCTACAAGGTTAGTTGCTGGTCTATAGTGCCTTAGAATACAAGGAGAGGGCTGGTCCTATGAAATATCCCATATGGGTTGTAACACATGGTACCTTGGTACTAGTATATAAGAAAAGGGTTGGCATGGGAAGAATCATCTCATACCACATTCTATTTGTGAAGTGCAACCTTGCTGGTCCTAACTTGCTTGTGTGGAGTTTGCTTTCTATGTTTCAATACAACCTGCAATGGAATAGCATTAATTATTTCTTGCAGATTAGTACTAAGATTTGCATCATAATCAATTATTTTTGGATAACTACCCATTGCTGGCATTTTATAACCTCCCTGAGATGGAATAATTGTGGCTCCTATAGTTAAGAATTATTCATAATGATATTCTTTTCATATCTTAACTTGATGAAGTAAAGAAGCAACAATGGCTAATCATGCCTCTTTTATAAATATCTTCAATTTTTGTGGATATAGTCCATTTACCAATATAGACAAAATAAATAATTTTGATATTTGATTAATTGACCATTTACAAAGGATATCTATTACTCGTCCATAATATGATTGCATTACTTCTCTTGATATCATTCTACTATTCATTAACCTTTCTTTGAGATGTTTTTCAAATCCAATTGGTCAAAAATGGATTAAAAACGTATTTTTCAATGCCTCCCAATTAAAAAATTAATCCACATGCTGGCGATTATATTATTCAAATGTTATATCTTTCAAGATCGCTAGTAGCCATCTCAATCAAATATTTTTAATTCTACTATTATTGGCTACATATACACTCAGAAACTAAGACATATGTTGATTTGAATCTACACCTAATAAACCTCTAAAAATAAATAATGAATCTATATTAGTTATGTGATCACCCACTGCACCCATTTGAACTGTAATTAGAATTGCTAGGTCCCTCGCCGCTATTGAAGATATCAATGTTTTACTTAATTTCTTATTAAAATAAATACTAACTTCTCCAATTATCTTTTTCAAACTTTTCATCCTACTCAATTTGCTATTATTATTCATAAATAATTTATTGATTTAATTAAAGGTGAAAACAATGGATTTTGAAACACGCTAAACTGGCCCTTATTGGTAAGTAATTTATGCCATTCTAAAGAATCAGTCTTGCTAAAATCGGTTGTATCTGCTATTGAGAAAGTATCCAATGGAGTATCCAATCTTTTTGTACCTTCTTTACTTTCAGTTAATGGACTCAAGAAATATATTGGATTGTTGATAAAATTTCTCATGAGTATTCTTGATAATTTTTTTAACAATATATATGATTAAATTATTAACGTTTTGTCAAGTTTTTGGTATGCTCAGATATGTTGATAGGCATGCAATAATGATTTAATCCAACTCTATTGACACTTCTTTTTTAGGTTATGTTCTTGCTTGTCTTGCAACAAATTTCTTGCTTGTGCTCTCTCTTATCTTCCTTTCAACTCGTGTATTTTTTTTTAGTATAATATTCTCATTTTTATTAACCATAATCTTTCATCATATAATATTGAAATTTCTTTCTATCTCCAATCCAACTACATATTTGGCTTCACTTTCAAACCAACATCAATTTTATAACCTCTTCGTATAACATCTACAATCACACGTTTAGTAATTAATTCCTAACACTCAATACTATTATCAATTCTCTAGTAACAGCACTAAAATGTCATTATCTTTTTACTTATTTTAAACTAATCTAATCAGAATAAACTTGTATAGGGAGGATTTGAACATAGAGAAAGAGTATCTACATGAGTTTTTATGTTAGGATCACACAATTAATTGTCTCTTGATCAACTAAAACACCCAATAAAGCTACAATGCCTTCCACATTCTATCAAATAAAATATTACAATAAAAAATTCTATCTTTTGTATTCACTGTCTCTTCTCCTTTCTTAACTTATGACAATAATAGGTAATATTATACTATCATAAAAGACTACATAAAATATTTCATAATCTAATTGCTGGAATGCTCCAAAATTAATTATCATTTCTAATAATCTGCTTCATACAATTCCAGACTCCATAGAACTCTTTTTGTAGCATCCTCAACTTTCAATAAATCAATATATTATAATTCTTCTAATCATATCCATATTTTATGAATATTTTATTGAATAAAGGAGTTTATAAAGAGTGAGGCTAATCATTCACTATATATAATATAATCTAAAGAATTTGTTACAAAATATTTTGTATTGAAAGAAAGAAGACTACTTGATGAATGGTAGAAAAACCACATCTTTCTTCAAGTAATTGAAGAATATGCCAATATAGCACTTCTTACTAATCCGTTGAATTTATGTGATGCAATGAAGTCCATGGATAGTATGAAGTAGAAGAAGGCTTTAGAAAAAGAATACAAATCACTCATAAATAATAGAACATGGAAATTGATTCAACTTCCTAAAAATTGATCTTTAATTGGTTGTAAGTGGATATTTAGAACCAAAAGAAATGCAATGGGTAATGTTGTAAGATACAAGTCTAGATTGGTTGCCAAAGGCTACTTATAAGTTGATAGTATTACTTTCAATGAGATATTTTCTTATGTGGCCAAATTTACTATCATTAGAATCATTGTTATAATTGGAATAATAATGGACTTGGAGATATATCAAATGGATGTGAAGGTGGCTTTTTTGAATGAAAAGTTGAAAAAAAACAAGTGTATGGATCAATCTTAAGGATTTATAAAAGAAGGAAAAGAAAACCTTGTTTTTAAGTTGAAGAAATCTTTGTATGGACTAAAACAATCATTAAGTACATGGTACCAATATATAGACACATTCTTTATGAAAGAGGAATTTGTAAAGAGTAAAGCTAATCTTGTCTTATATGTGATGCAATCAAATGAGTTTATATTAATTATCATCTTCTATATTGATGATTTAATCATATTTGAAGAACTCTTTTATTACTCAAGAGTGAAATTTGTAAGAGATTGTAGTAACAAGACCATTACAATCATCTAAAGCAAGTACATTGAAGAAGTATTGAAAAAATTCAACATGAAAGAGTGGAAGCCCATTGGAACACCTTTGGAGGTCAATTTGAATTTAATGAAGCACACATATGAAGAATTTGCTAAAGTTGAAGATGAAATAAAAGATTTTTTATATAAAACAGTAGTAGGCTCACTTATATATGCAATAATTGATACAAGAATGGAACTTGCATATGCCATGAGTATTGTAAGTCAATACATGTCAAAGCTTGGACCAATCCATTGGACAACCATCAAGAAGATTATGACGTACTTGAAAGGCACTTTGAACTTCAAATTATGGCTTGGAGGATATAATATTCCATTACATGGTTGTTGTAATGCGGCTTAGATTGGAGATACAAATCATAGAAGATTACAAATGGGATATGTGTTCTTTGTTGGAATGGGAGCAATTTCATGGAATTGTAAGAGACAACTTATAATTGCAAGATCGATGATAATGACAGAATATATAGCAGCAAGTCAAGGTGTAATGGACGTAATTTGTCTAAGACAAATTTTAGAAGACATTGGACTTGTGCAATAGGAAGCAACTTTAATGAAGTATGATAATTAACGATGTCTTGCTTTTACAAAGAATCTAAAGCATGACTCAAGAACCAAGTACATTGACATTCAAAAACACTTCATAAGAGAGATGATTAAAATGGGAGTGATTAATTTGAAGTATTGTGAAATAGAATGCATGCTTGCTGATTTCCTAACAAAAGCATAAGTAAAAGATAGGCATCAAAAGTTGACCAAGGCACTAGGTTTAAAAGCCTTTGACCAAGAGCAAAGTAAGAGTGTTAAAATAACAATTTGATTCTACTTACTTGTATCTTTCTTATTATATTTCTTCAATAATTATATTGAGGATTCCATCAATTTTACCTCTAAAATTGATATTAATGATTGGTTTCTCAATTATGGAGTAAACACTCATGTCTTCGGTGATTATAGCTCATTTAGCAGCTATGCTCCTTCTTCTTCTTTGGTACCTCTGGTAACTACTTTTAGTAGATAGAGCATCAATGTTGCTAAAAAAGGGACTATTCAGGTTGATAATAAAGATATTTGTAATATATTGTACGTCTCTGGTATTTCCAAGAATTTCATATCTGTTGACAAGATCACTAAAGAGGATTTCAACGTCTTCTTTGACTCTGAATCTCGTTGTACATATGATCGGTAACAATCTTCTTTTGTCCATTTATATGATATTTGTGATCGTCGTTACAATCTCTACAGCATTCTGTCTCGTTCTTAACCTTCTTCCTTTCCATCTCTATGCATTTTCTCTCACTTCTTCTAACTCTACAATTGACCTTTCAGATCTATGGCACAATTGTTTGGGTCATGTGCACTATCAAATGACTCACTATATGTCTGCTCAACAGTTGGTTGATAACGTCCTAGATCTTCCTCTTGTCAAACGTCAATGCATCCCATGTATTCTACCTAAAAAATACCATAATATATTCCTAAACACTCTTCTTCCAGTAGTACACGTCTTTTTCAACTTATTCATTCTAACCTTTGTGGACCTTTTATATCTTCCTCTAATCTTAAGTATCTTCTTACTTTTATCAATGATTTTTTCCATTTTACTTGGATATTCTTTCTGTAATCAAAATCTGAGACCTTTCTTAGATTTAAACAAATTCCATGCCCTTGTTTCTACTCAATTTCTGTCCACCATTTCTGTTCTATGCTCTGATTGTGGTAAGAAATATATGTCTATAGAGTTCCTCTAATTCTGTGCCTTTCTCATGGGATTCACCGCCAGCCTACTCCCGTCTATTGCCCACATCAAAACAAAGTAGCTAAATATAAAAATTGTACTCTTCTCTAGGCTGCTCGTACCATCTCTCTTTCTGCTCAGTTTTCTTCTTTTCTTTGTCCTGAAGCTGTTTGCAGTGCTACCTATCTCTTAAATCGTTGTGGTACTCAAGCCCTTTATCGGACTCCTTTTTAAGCTTTCTATAGCCATAAGCCATCTGTCTCTCATCTTTGTATACTGGGCTATACTGCTTACATGCATATTTCCTCTCTTTTTCATTATAAACTTCAAATTAAATCTATCCCTACTATTTTTGTAGACTATGATAATAATTCTAAGGCTTACAAGTGTTATGACCGAGTGCGTCTTAGTATTTTCATTAGTCATAACATTATCTTTCTGGAAATTCAACTGGGTTTCTTTATCACTCTCTCCTCCTGACCTTCTATATGGAACAACCACCTCGCTTCATTGTCCCTCAGCATCCCGACTTGGTCTGTCCTCTACTCAAAATTGATCTATGGGATGAAGTAGTCTCTCCAAGCTTGGTACCAAGAGATTGACATATTTCTTAAATCTTAGAGATAGGTTAAAAGCTGCGTTGACTCTAATCTTTATAATCAATTTCTTGGTGTTGAGATTCTTATCATTCTACTTTACATCGACAATCTTCTTGTTACTGGAAGCAATCCTATTCAAGTTGCTTCCATTAATACCATGCCAACTTTCAAATATGAGATGAAAGATCTCGGCTTGATTCAGAAGTATCTTGGTATTGAGTTCTTCTGTACTTCCATTAGTCTTGACCTTCATCAGTCTCCTTATATTTATCAACTCCTTTCTGATTATAACATGTTATAATGTCGTCCTACCTTCACTTCTCTCTCTGATGGTCTTCTTCTCTCTTCACAAACCTCTTCTCCTCTCATCGATCCCACCTCTTACTATCATCTTGTTGACCATTTGTTTTTTCTCACTAACACCTGGCCCGATATTTCTTTCTCTGTTGGATTAATGGCATGCTTCATGTCTGCTTCCTAATAGTACCATCTAGATGCTGCTAAACGTATTCTATGCTATATTAGTTCACTTCAGATTTTGGTACATTTTTTCCATCTAGTAATTTTTTTATTTTTTGTGGCTTCACTGATGTTGAATACCTTGGCTGCAATGATATCTGACGTTCCACTGGTGGCTATATCTTCTAGCTTGGTACCTGTCCTATCACGTGGATTAGAAAGCGTCAATCTACTGTTTCTGATAATAGTACTGAGTCTGAATATAAAGCTCTCAACTATTGAAGAACAAGCACTTGGAAGTTACAATACTTAGCATTAGCAAGGTTGAACACAAAGAGAATATGGAGTAAGATATCTCTCACTTCCAACATCCATTACTTATAGGTAGTGGTTGCTACCTTAAAAGATAACTTAAACTCTTTGACATTTACACACGTAGTGCTAGGATCCTTTTGGCATCTCACGAGGCTCGAAGATAACCTATGACACACACTAATGACTCATACATAGTCTTTGGATATTTCTTTGTTAATTCTTTATCCTTTTGACTTTGACTTTTAGTCCATGACTTTGTCCTATATCCATTGGATGTCCTTACCATATACTAAGAGTCAAAACTTAGACCACTAGCAACTTACCTAAGTTAATATCTTCTATAAGGTAACTTATTCTACTTTTACTTTAATACTCCCAATTTATTATTTATCAAATGGCTTTTAATCCAAATGCCTTTATCATCATGTAGTGTCTATCTTTTACTAATGCCTTTGTCAAAAAATCAATAAGTATTTCCTCCATTGCACAATACTTCATATCAATCACTCCCATTTTAATCTTCTCTCTTATAAAGTGATGTTGAATGTCAATATACTTGGTCTTTGAATGATGCTTTGGATTCTTTGTAAATGCAAGACATCCTTGATTGTCACACTCCATTGGAGTTACTTCCATTTGTACATCTCCAACGTCCTCTAAAAGTTGTCTCAATCATATTGCCTCTATTGCACCATGGCTTGCTGCCATTGACTTCGCCTCCATTATTGTCCTCACAATTATTGCTTGTCTCTTGCAATTCCATAAAATTGCTCCAACTCCAACTAAGAATAAATATCCCATTGTTGACCTTCTATCATTTGCATCTCCAGTCCAATCCACATCACTATAACCATGTAAACTAATATTATTACCTCCAAGGCATAATTTGAAGTTCAAAGTACCTTTTAAGTACCTCATGATCTTTTTGATGGTTGCCCAATGGATTGGTCCAGCCTTTAATATGTGTTGACTCACAACACTCATCGCATATGCAAGATCTATCCTTGTGCCAACCATTGCATACATAAGTGAGCCTACTGCTGTCTTGTATCGAACACCTTGTATTTGACCTTCAACTTCAGCAAACTCTTCATCCGTGAGCTTCATCAACTTTAAGTTTGCCTCTAATAGTGTTCCAATAGGCTTACACTCCTCCATGTTGAATCATTTCAATACTTCTTCAATGTACTTGCTTTGGCTCATTTTAATGGTCTTCTTAGCACGATCTCTAACAAACTCCACTCCTAAACAATAGTGAAGCTCTCTCAAATCACTCATTTTATACTCCTTTTTTAAATTTATCTTCAACCAATCCATCATCTTCAGTTATTGGTTAAGATGATCAAATCATCAATATAGAGGATGACAATCAATATAAACTTATTTGATTGCATTACATATAAGGAATGATCAGCCTCACTCCTTACAAATCCTTCATTCATAAAGAATGTATCAATACGTTGGTACCATGCCCTTGGTGATTGCTTTAACCCATACAAGGATTTCTTCAACTTACATACAAGGTGTTGTTTGCCTTCTTCAACAAATCCTTGAGGTTGCTCCATGTAGATGTCTTCTTCCAAACTTTCATTCAAGAAAGCCATCTTCACATCTATTTGATGTATCTCCAAGTCCATTGCTGCTCCAATTGCCACAATGGTTCTAATGGTGGTGAATTTGGCCACGAGAGCAAATGTCTCATTGAAATCCATACCATTAATTTGTGAGTAGCCTTTTGTAATCAATCTTGCCTTATACCTCATAACATTATCCATTGCATCCCTCTTTGTTCTAAACACCTACTTACAACCAATTGAAGCTCGATTTGATGGAAGTTGAATCAATTTCCATGTTCCATTGTCCATGAGTGATTTGTATTCTTCTTCCATGGCATTTTCTTACTTTAACACATCCGTGGACTTTATGGCATCACATAAACTCAATGGACCAGCAAGAAGTGCAACATTGGCATATTCTTCACTTACTTGAGGAAAGATGTGGTCCTTCTACCATTCACCACGTGGTTTTCTTTTTCTCAAATGATATCTCTTTTCGTTTGAAGAAGACCTTTCTTCTTGCATTCCATCCTCTCTTTCAACCTTCTTCTTCTTCAATGCTTGTCTTTTCTCATTCAAAAATTGATATTCTTCATCAAGATCATCACCTTCAATATCTTCGTTGTCTTCATTGTTGGTTCTAGCAATTGAAGGCACACTATGATTTACCTTCTTTGGCACTTGATCTTGACTTCTATTTCCTCCATCCTCATTCTCATCATCATCTTCTTCTTCTTCTTTCTTTGTTGAACTTGAAGCTGTGTTCACAAACACACCTTCACTCCCACTTGAACACTCTCCCAAGTGCTCAAAAATACTCTTATACTCCAAAAACTTACATCACGACTTTTGATGATCTTCTTGGTTTCTAAACACATTAGCCTATATGCTTTAGTACCTTCACAATATTCAACAAATACATATTTTGAATCTTTTAGATCAAGTTTGGACCTCATAAAATCTGGTACTTTTGCATTAGCAATGCATCCAAAAATCTTCATATATGAAACACAAGGTTTCTTCGCACTCCAAGCTTCTTGAGGAGTCATTGATGTAAGAGCACTTGTAAGGCACCTATTCCTTGTATACACCACATTTATCACACCTTCCATCCAATATTCATGCCGAAGGTTTTGTGTATGAAGCATACTCCTTGCTATCTCTACAATGGTCCGATTTGTACTTTCACCAACTCCATTTTGTTGTAGAGTGTAAGGAGTAGAGGTTTGTCTTGCAATACCTTGAATCTTCATGAATTCATCAAAATGCTTTGAAATGTATTCACCTCTATTGTCCGTTCTCAACACTTTGATCTTGCACTCACATTGTTTCTCTACAAGAACCTTAAACTCCTTAAACCTTGAGAAACATTCACTTTTAGCTTTAATGATGTAAATCCACACCTCTCTTGAAAAATCATCTATGAATGTGACAAAGTACCTTCCTTCTCCAATTGATGGTGTCTTCATTGGTCTACAAACATCAGAGTGCACAATCTCGAATAATTTTGTTGCACGTATTGCAACTCCACTTGGAAATGAATCTCTTTGTTGTTTGCCTTGTATACATCCTTGACAAGCAAATGTCATGGCATTGTGGCTGAATTGACTAAGATCCAAGCCACTTACCATGGATTGGAGCTCCTTCATGCATTTGGCATTCAAATGAGGAAGTCATTGATGCCAAATTTCAAACTTGTCTTGATCTTGTGGAAAATCAGCAAATGCCACGACTTCAATTCCATTCACCTTTTTGCAATTGATGAAGTAGAGATTTCCATCTCTAAGGCCTTTGGCAACATGTTGGCCATCCAATGTCTTGACAAAACATCCATTCATGTCAAATTGAACCTTACAACCATGTGATACAAGTTTGCTCACCGAAAGGAGGTTCTTCTTCATTTTTGGCACATGTAGGACTTCTTTCAATCTGATCCTCTTCAATTGGTCCTTCACAACAATCTTCACTACAATGGAACCAATTCCAATGGCTTGTACTATGCCATTGTCTCCCAACCACATTTTTGTTGCTGGAATTTCTTCATAAGTGTCAAATGAATACTTGTATAGTGTCATGTGCTTACTAGCATCTAAATCTATAATCCACTTTGATATGGCAGTCATGGAGGCTCCTTCCTTTGCTATGAAAGCATACTCAGCTCCACCAAAACTATTAGTTGCATTGTTTGTATTTTTTCTATCTCTTTTCTTGGCCTTGTAGCAATTTCTAGCAAAATGATCTAGTTTTCCACAAATATAGCAATTCTTCATATTACTTTTAAAATTATTATGTTGGTGAGAATAGCTATCTTTGCCTTGTCTTGAAAATAGAGCCAAATCATCACTTATAAGCTCATTTTCTTTCCTCTTGGTCACTTCATGGGCGAGTCTTGACGTGACATAGTTCATGGTAAGCTCCTTCATGTTGATCGACTCCAATGCCACAATGAGGTAGTTGTAGGATTCGGGAAGGCTCATGAACAATGCCAATATAATGTCCTTATTATCAACTAGTTTGTCAACAACTGCTAATTAGTTAGCAAGTGCTTTTACTTTGTTAACATGAGCCATGAGGTCATCTCCTTCTTCCATCTTTACTGTCAAGAACTTCTTCCTTGTCAAAAGGATGTTGACAAGGTTTCTACTCTCATAGATGTTGCAAAGAGTCTTTCATGCTTCTGCTGGTCCATTACAAGCTATAACATGTGAAAAATTGGCATTATCAAGGTTTGTTGCAATCATCCCAAAAGCCTTCCTTTCACAACGTTTGTACTTCTTCTTCACTTTGATATCAGCATTGTCACTTGGAAGGTCTTCACTTTCATCAACAATGTCCCAAAGGTCCAATGAAGCCAACAAAAGCTCCATTTTCTTCTTCCAATGATAAAATTTGTTACCTCTAAACTTTTCAATCACTCTCAAGCTCTCACCTTTACTTGAAGCCATGTCTAGGGAAGGGATGTGTGAAAGAAAATCAAGAAAAGAGAAGATAGAACTCTCAAAATCAACAAAAAGGTGTTGCTGTCTTAGAAACCCAGAATGCCCTCTTTGTAATTACATAAGTGATTTCACTCTTGTATCACTCTCAACTTCACAAATAAGACTTCTTACAAGTCTTATACTCTATCTAAACCTCTACCATAAGCATTGCCACTCTTCAATCACCCCTCTTTCACAAAATGCTTCTAATCACACAAAACACTTCTTATAACAAATAGGAGAATCTCTTGCGAAGTTAAGTATTTGAAAGCACAAAGTTAGAGCATCAATAATGAAACTCAGCAAAGAAATTCAATACTAAAATTCTAAAACATCATTATATGGAATCTAACATCAACCAAGACTATCAATGCACTTAACAATAAGTAAAAGTAAAAACTACATCAATAACTAGATGTATAAGAAGGGTTAGAAGAGAGCAAATTCAAACTTCAGTATCAACCATAAGATCTATTCCTCACAACAAGAAAGACTTCAAAGTACTTCAAAAGTCACAAGTAAAGATAAGTGGATCCATAACCTATTGAAAAACAAGCACTTTGAAGACAGAACACTTAGCATCAGCAAGGTTGCAGACAAAGAGAGTATGAAATAAGATATCTCTCACTTCCAATATCCATTACTTATAGGTAGTAGTTGCTACCTTAAAAGATAACTTCCACTCTTTGACTTTTGCACATGTGGTCCTAGGATCTTTTTGGCATCTCATGAGGCTTGAGGGTATCCTATGATACACACCAATGATTCATACTTAGTCTTTGGATATTCCCTTTTTAATTCTTTATCCTTTTGACTTTGACTCTTGGTCCATGACTTTGTCCTATATCCATTGGATGCCCTTACCGTATACAAAGAGTCAAACCTTTGACCACTAGCAACTTACCTAAGTTAATATCCTCTATAAGGTAACTTATTCTACTTTTACTTTAACATCAACGACGGGGCTAAAGAAGCTGAATATCTTCATCGACTTCTCTCTTAACTTAGCCTCGTTGGTTCTCCAGCTTCTCTCCATACCTCAGACTCTACTATTACATCTGATCTTCGGGATGCTCATCTCCCCTTTCTTCATGATTGCGACCTATCCCGAAATCGGGGAATTACAACCGCTTCAAGCTGCAGCCTGAGCACAAGATACATGTTTCCAATCTATGCAATTCTTCGGGCAAACAACGGTGTTTCATAGATTCCCGGGCGCACACCGATTGCAACAGCATAAAATCTACCACGCTGGAAAATTTCTGGAGCAAACATACTTTCTCCACTCCATACTGCCTCGTGTATCTTGGGTGGTCGCTGTTCCTCAGGCAATCGCTACTCTTCAACGAATGTATGAAATTGATTGACTGCTTCAGGGATTTCTGACTGCTCATTCACGGGCCTCAACTCCCCTTCCTCTGTCAACGAATTGAGACACCTTCTAGTGCCTCACTCAGGCTGCGTATTACTACGACTGTTACTTCCAGCATCGATTTCAAGCAGTCCCTTTTTCTATTCCTACTACCTTCCTCTCTCTCGCCATTGTGATTAATTTTCTCCCTTTGCATTCTCACTCTTCTTTTAAACTGATGACCTCCATAGGATTCCCCCATCAAGTCGCGAGGGGGTGTTGGAATTATCCGACTTGTCTCTGTTGGAAATGAACGACGCACTTCTTCTCTCATGTATCATCCAGCTCTGGATGTAAACGAACACAGTCAATTCGCAGTCTCCCTGTTACGAAGGCCTAACCGCACCGTAAAAACAATTTAGATCCACTACCGCACAGGACATTCGGAGTCACGATATAACCAGCAATCTGTAACACTAATATTATCTTTTGAAATCAATCTCTATTTATAACATGATGTACGTCCAGGACAAGATCGAGGATTACAGCGAGGAGCTGTTCAACTTGCTCGACACGGGCGCACACATCTACTTTTGTGGACTGAGGGGCATGATGCCCGGATTTCAGGTCACCCTGCAGAGAGTGGCGGAATCTAGAGGAGAGAAATGGGATGAGAAGCTTGCCAAGCTCAAGAAGAACAAGCAGTGGCACGTCGAGGTTTACTGAGGTATTCGCGAGTTGCCTTGCTCAAGTCTGGTTGCCGCGTGAAGTAGCCCATGTGTTTTGTGTTTCCGTCTGATAGGAGCAATCATTGCTCCGCAATAGCTCATTTTTTTCCTAATCAATGATCGTCACATCCGTGAAAAGCAACGAGGACATGAGAGGAAATGTCTTGGTATCTAAGCGCGGTTACTAAATTAGACCATGCTAGTTGGGTTCGGGAGTTGATGAAAAGGTTTGTGAAGAGATGCGAGCGAAATTGGGAAGTTTTCCAACTTCCTCCGCTGTCGCAGGGATCTCTCACGCGAATGTTGAGACGCAAAGAAAGTGCCATTTGAGGGGGCGAGGATACATCAGATTATCAGTCGAGGATGTCCGAGTGTCTATTGTGGGGGAAATCAGAATGGTGCACATGTGGGAAACACATGACTGTACTTTGGTCGTGAATTTCTTGCGATTTTTTTGAAAATTTATCGAAAATGATGAAGTCACGTTTTTGGCAGCGCGAGACGGCGGAGGGATTGCCACGGAACCTGTTTCTACCGATATCTCAGGTGCGGGATCCATGAAAGGCTACCATGTGAGGCTTCCGGTTGGAGGCCTCGCCTACGAGGAGTTGTCAATTTTTATGTTGTAGAGGATGTGTTTAGCGAACTATTCGTTGAATTTATGCCACAAGCGACCCTGAGTTGCTGTGGAGCTAGTCCATTTACGTGGATTGATGAGTTACCGTATGTTCTGCCCTGAGTTTGTTGAAGTGGCTCGGAGGAGTTGCTCTATTTTTAGAACTTTTGAAGATGTAAATGAAGAATTGCTTCTTGTTAAAGGTTCCGTTGGAAGCATTTTATTTTGGAGCTTTGGCGTTCATCGGTACAGGCACCTAGCTTCACTATGTATTTGGCATGCTTGTGTTTTTTTTAGTTATTTTAAAATCATTTAAATATGAATTGTTAATATTTTTCAATTTACATGTATGTTTTAGCTGTAATGAAATACATTAAGGAAATCGATTTTTTTTTTTTTTTCAGAAATGTTGAATGTCATGTGAATGCAAGTTGATATCTTATGAAGTTCATAATTAGACTTAAGAAAATGTGCAGCATTTTTCAGAATTTGATGAGTTTTTTGAAGGTTTCTAAGAGATTTCAGGAGATTTTAATTGGAGCTTACAAGTTTTTTTCTACTGCAAAATGCATACCACACATGTGTTGTAATTAAAATATATATAATTGTACGTGTTGTAACTTTGAAAAGAAAATATATATTGCCAATGAAAAGAAAATATACTTCTAATTAAAACATATATATATATATATATATATATATATATATCTTTAAATTTTATAAGAAATCCTATTTATTTTGGCTATTTTCTTTGAATTTTTGTTTTAAAATTGATACTTTTACTTATATTCTAAAATAAATAATTATATTATATTAATACTATACAGATATCTACATTTTTAACCTATAAGCATCTGAAAAGTATTCTAAAATCTTCTAATTGATGTGTTGAAATGTTTTATTTATTACCTTATATTTTTTTATTAATACCCTAAATGTTTCCATTTGATATTTTAAAATCTCTAATTTGAAATCCCAATTTTTTTTATAACTATAAAATTACTTCATTCTTGTCTTTTTTTATTTTTATTCTATTTCTTTATAAATTAATCTATTTTATTCTTCTCCTTATACTAGTAAATTATTAAGAATCACTTTTTTTAAAAAAATAATTTGTGTTATACTAAAAGAACTAGTAATATTTTAAATTATTTTTAGAATACTAACAAACATCTTATTAAATTAAATTTATCCAATAAGTAAGTATTACTCTGTCTTTAAATAACAAGATATTATTAGATAGCACTTTCTTTACTTAAAGAATCATGTGGCTTATCTATACATCAAGTTTTGTAAGATCTTTACTTGGAATGTAAATATAATATTTTTTAAATTAAATCCAAAATTAAGGTTAATAATTTTACTTAAAATATTATAATATTATATAATATTCAAATTTTTATCATTGTAGGCAAAGAACATTCAAAGAATTTTTCTTGCTCCTATAATTATTGAGTTTAAACATATTTTTTCATCTAAATCTATAATGAGAGCTAGTTTATTGGATATTAAGTTGGATAAAATGGACTCTTATTCATTTATCAAATAATTTGGACTATAAGATGTCAGAACCACATGTCTATTACATTGGTATCTTATACCAATGTATTGTAATATTAAGTCCAAGTAACAATGATTGCCACAAACAAACTTAATTTTTATAATTTGAATTCTATTATTTAAAGACTTTCTTCAACTGAACTACCATTTTTATATATTCATTAAAAAGAGTTTTGTAATTAATTAAAAATTTGGTAAAATATTCTTCAAAAGTATCAAAAAACTTATTACTTTGATTTTTCAATACCTTACTTAGTACTTTAAAGCGTATTAATTTATAATCTACGAATGTTAACATAGCCAACTTAGATGAATTTTTCTACAAAGCTACAAGTTCTATTTAATTCCTAAAAGTCATCATCATTATATATACATACTTTGCTCCACATGATTTAATATTGAATGGTTCAACAAAGTTTACTGATTATAGGTAATTTAAGTCTATAATAATAACCATAATAATAATAAAAAATAATAATAAAAAAACCTCTATTGAAATAAAGCTTTATTAAAAATTGACCATACTTAATTATATATCTTACATTTTGAAACTTAGATGACTACAAATTCTATTACTTTAAATATAAATATTAGATATTAATCTTATTTATTATTTTAATTAATTATTTTTATGATTAATCTTTATATGTTTTATATCTAGTTATTAAAAATATATTTTATAAAGACAAAACTATTGCTTAATCATTTTTTTTGTTTAAAAGCTTAGTCAAATTTGCTATCAAAAATCCCCAATAAAAATATTATATGCTAATTTTTTGTAATGAATTAATTCTATAAGATCATCTAATAATAATAATAATAATAATAATAATTCTTTAAATTTGATATAAATTGGCTTATCATTATACTTCTTTAGATCTTAAAGACTAAAGTAAATATATTTTTAATATAAAAAATGATTGCTTTTAAGTTTTGTGCTATTGCATAAATAAAAGAAGAATCTAACTTTAATATGCAAACACCAAAAAATTTATTATCCATTTTAAAAATTATAGTTTTGATTACTTCTAGTACAACTCTCACTTGCTATAAGCAAAACATCTATTCTACAATAGATTTATCATAAACATGACTTTCATCACATTCTTATTTTTTGCTATTACTTAATTTGGTCTCACCTATGTTAGCTCATCAACTAGTATTGAACAACATAAGAAGATATCACAATTGAGTCTCTTCAATGTAGCTCCACTCCATCACATTGCTGCTCTTTTTCTTTAATATGCCTCTTTCTTGCATTATTGCCTTGCAAGCCAATTCGTCTTTGATCCCACATCTTCTTTATTGTTATTCCAAATCTACTTTGTCATGGCACTCCTATCTCCCAGTTGGTTAATGTATCTACACCTATACTAATCTGGTCATTGATTATCCGTTTTTGCCATCAGAGCTCTTATTTTCATATCTCGTTAAATTTGTTCTCTCTTGCACTCATAAGTTTGATCCCAACACTTATACAACTTACTTACACAATCATACAACCAAAAGAATACATGAACTATCCTTGCATTCCTACTCAATCTAGTATGTATTGTAAAATACTTCAAATTGATATTTTGATTTTGATTCTTTAAAATATTCTAATTTAACACCATGTTAAGAACCTTCTTTATACTACAATCCTTTAAATTAGTTTCTTTAAATCCTTTTGACTCTATTGTCCTAACAACCATCATTTCTCCTATAATCAGACCACATTATATCTAAAAATCTTGTTTAAACTTCTCACTTTCTTTAAAATATTGTGATATAATAATTTAGATATCTTATTCTTGGTTGTTTACATAAAAAAATAAAAAATAAAAATAATAACACAACATTATTTAATTGTATTGCAAGATTCTCAAAATATTTCATTCTATGATAACATAAAATAAAATAAATAAAATAATCTGTTGGTAAAGTCATATCTCTTACAACCAATTTTTTTTGTACTAATGAGCAATAACATCTTTTAGTATTTCTTACAACTGTAATTCTACAGATTCTGAAGCTTCACATCTCAGATATGGTTTGTGATTATAGAAGATCTACAATCAAAGGTGTTCTAGAATCATTATTGGTATTAGTCATTGGATGCCTCAAAAATTTCTAGTAACACCCCAAATTACCACTTAACTAAATTCAAATTTAGCCTAGTAGCATACAAACATGATAACATGATATTAGCCAAGAAGTACAAATATTGTTGGATCATCATCATGATAAGATGATAAATGATTCAATGAAACCTTCTTTAAGGAAGTACGTGGTTTTTTCTTACATTGCTTTGTTGATGGAATATTACTAAAATCTAGTAACTAAATAAGCAACTATATTTTTGAATTTGTATGTATATATAGTTGAAGGAAAGAACTCTTTCAATAGTTGCTAATGGTCAATAGAATACAAGTATTGTTAAGAATATCCCATAATGTTAGGTGCTGGTCTATAGTGCATTAGAGTACAAGGGAAGGTCTGGTCCTAGGAGATATCTCATAATGGTTGTAGCACTTGCTACCTTGGTACTAATATATAAGAAAAGGGTTAGCATGGGAAGAATTATTTCATACCACACTCTATTTGTTAAAGTGCAACCTTGCCGGTCCTAACTTACTTGTGTTGAGTATGCTTTCTATGTTTCAATAAGTTATGGGCCCACATTCTCTTACCAAGTAAGTTGTTCTTGCATTATTTCTTTGTTGCTTGTTTTGGTGGTTGAGATCTTATGGTAGAGTGTTGCTAGTAAATTTTTGAAGTCATTGCTCCTGGATTTGTGAGTGTATCAGCTTAGTGCAAGACCTTGATAGTGTCTTTGCTGAAGGAGCACTAATATTTGAGAGTTTTATGAGAAAGTCAGTCATTTTGACTGAAGTGACGTGAGAGAGACGTTTGAAAGTCATAAAATCACATTACAAACCATTCCCCACCATTTAGACGTAATTTGGACTCAAAATATGCAAAAAGTTGCAAAACAGCGAATTCTGGATTTGTATTTCAGCAATCTTTAAGTAGTCATATCTTTTGCATTACAACTCCAAATCAAGAGTTTTTTGGACCTACTTGTAGCTTGAGATGGCATCTGTTGAGGGTGATGGCTTAAGAGTTGTTGAAAAGTTTAGAAGTGACCACTTTCACCACTGGAAGGCCAAAATGGAGCTATTTTTGGCGTCATTGGATCTTTGGAAGATAGTAGATGAGGAGGAACTTACACCTGGGGTAGAGGCAAGCATCAAGGAGCAAAAGGACTTCAAAAGACGAGAGAAGAAGGCTTTTGGCATAATTGCCACCAATTTAGATGAAAGCAACTTTGTTCATGTCATTTCTTGCAAAGGGGCAGCAGATGCATGGAAGACTCTTTACAATGTCTATGAAAGTAGGAATCTCTCCAATATGCTATGGTCAAGGCAAAAATTCTTCATCGTGAAGATGGAAGAAGGTGAAGATCTCATGGCTCATGTGAATAAGGTAAAAGCACTTGCAAACCAACTTGTTGTTGTTGACAAGCCTTTACTTGAAGAAGATGTTGTGATGATATTGCTCTCAAGCCTTTCGGACTCCTATTCCTCCCTCATTGTGGCATTGGAGTCCATTTCAAGGAAAGACCTTACTTTGGACTATGTCACGGTGGGACTAACCCATGAAGTGACCAAAAGAAAGCAAAAGGAGTCTATTGGGGAGCAATCAGCACTATTTACAAGACCAAGTAAAGCAAGTGCCCCTTTTCAACATTATCTTCCTAAAACTTGTTACATTTGTGGAAAACCAGGCCATTTTATTAGAAATTCTTTCAAAGCAAAGAGAGGAGAATGAGAGAATGCCAACAATGCTTTTGATGACCATGGAGGTGAAGACTTTGCATTCATGGCAAAACAAACTCCTTCCATGCTTGATATGAGCAAATGGATTGTGGATTCCGGATGTACCAAACACATGACTTGTACCATTTTACAATGGTGCACCATTGTAGTGCAGGTGGTGGTGAAAGACATAAGCAAGAGAATCACTCTCAAGAATGTGTTGCATGTGCCAAAGATGAAGAAGAACCTCCTTTCTGTGAGTAAACTTGTAACTCATGGGTGTAAAGTGCAATTTATCATGAATGGATGTTTTGTGAGAACTATGGAAGGCAAAGAAGTAGCAAAAGGGACTAGGGATGGCAATCTCTATATTATCAATTGCAAAAAGATCAATGGAGTGGAGGTTGCTGCTTTTGCTGAATTTCCATCAAATGAAGACAAGGTAGGCATTTGGCATCAAAGACTTGGGCATTTGAATGCCAAAAGCATGAAGGAGCTTCAATCCATGGTAAGTGGCTTAGACCTTGGCCATTCTACCATGAATCTTACTTGTGAGGGATGCATTCAAGGCAAACAACATAGGACACCTTTTCCTAGTGGTGTTGCAACAAGAGCAAACCAATTGCTGGAGCTTGTGCATTCGGATGTTTGTGGACCCATGAGGACACCATCTATGAGTGGAGCAAGGTACTTTGTCACATTTATTGATGACTTCTCAAGGAAGGTATGGATTTACATCATCAAGACCAAGAATGAGTGTTTTGCCAAGTTTAAGGAGTAGAAAGCACTTATGGAGAAGCAATGTGAGCACAAGATTAAGGTGTTGTGATCGGACAATGGAGGTGAATATTTGTCCAAACACTTTGATGAGTTATTGAAGCATGAAGGCATTGCAAGACAAACCTCCACTTCCTATACCCCACAACAAAATGGAGTTACTGAAAGAGCAAATCACACCATTGTGGAGATGGCAAGGAGTATAATTCATGCTCAAAAACTTGGGTATGAGTATTGAGCGGAAGCTATGGTAAATGCCATGTATACAAGAAATAGGTGTCCCACAAGTGCACTTGAAGGAATGACTCCTCAAGAAGCTTGGACAGGTAACAAACCTTGCATATCCCACATGAGGATTTTTGGGTGCATTGCATATGTCAAGGTTCCAAATAGTATGAGAGGAAAACTTGATGCAAAGAGCACAAGATGTGTATTCCTTGGTTATTGTGAAGTCACCAAGGCATATAGGCTCATGTGTTTAGATACCAAAAAGATCATCAAAAGTCGTGATGTAGAGTTCTTGGAGCATAAGAGTGGTAGTGAAAAGTGGAAGATGTGTCCAAATGGGAGTAGTGGTGTGTTTCTGGACACATCTTCAATTCCAGCAAACAAACAAGAAGATGAAGAAGAGCATTCTCAAAGTGAAGAAAGAGAGGAAGATGCCATGATAGAAGAGCCCAATAGTATGAAGACTTCAATTCCAGCAAGATACAACAAGGACAATGAAGCGAATGAAGATGAAGAATACCAACCAATGAGTAAGACAAAGAACTCCATGAGCCATATAAGGCAGCAAGAGGTGCATGAAGGCTCATCTTCTTTGCACGAAAGAAGATATCCAACACGTGAGAGAAGACCACAAGGTGAATGGTGGAAGAACCACATCTTTCCACAAGTAAGTGAAGACCATGCCAATGTTGCTTTTCTTGATGATCCATTGACTTTGTGTGATGCAATGAGGTGTGGTGATGCAATGAAGTGAGAGATTGCCATGCAAGAAGAATACAAATCTCTTATGGACAATGAGACATGGGAGTTGACTCCACTTCCACCAAATCGATAAACATCATTTCATAAGAGAGAAGATAGAAATGGGGGTTATTGATATGATGTATTGTGAAACCAAAGACATATTGGCTGATTTATTGATAAAAGCCTTAGTTAAAGAAAGACACAACAAGTTGAGTAAGGCATTAGGATTGATAGTTAATTGACCAATAGTAAAGTGGGAGTGTTGAAGGAAAGAACTCTTTAAGTGATTGCTAATAGTCAATAGAGTACAAGTGTTGTTAGGGATATCCCATAAGGTTAGGTGCTGGTCTATAGTGCATTAGAGTACAAGGAGAAGGCTGGTCCTAAGAGATATCCCATATTGGTTGTAGCACTTGGTACCTTGGTACAAGTATATAAAGAAAGGATTGGCATAGAAAGAATTATCTGTTAGGGACATATTCTTTAGAACTTTCTAGAGAGAAGTTTCTAGAACCTTCTAGAAAACAAGCCTTTGGAACCTTCTAGAAGAGAAGCCTCTAGAACCTTTTAGAGAGAAGTTTCTAGAAGCTTCTAGAAAGGAAGTCTCTGGAACCTTCTAGAAGAGAAGTTTCTAGAAGCTTCTAGAAAGGAATCCCCTGGAACTTTCTAGAAGCTTCCTAGTTAATAGAAGTAGCTCGAGAAGTTTCTAGAACCTTCTACAAAGGAAGCCTCTGGAACCTTCTAGAAGCTTCCTAGTTAATAGAAGTAGCTCGAGAAGCTTCCTAAGTAGGAGTATATATAGGGATCGAGGCTGAAGAGTTCTTCAGACTCGACAATACATCTCTTGGAGTTCTAGCTCACCTTTATGGTGTTGTTCTTGTACTCATATGTTTAATTTAGTTCTGCCATTTTTTCTTGAACTTCTTGTTAGATTTCAAGTCTGTATTTTGTGTCCGTGATAGTTTGTCGAGACTACACTAACTTGAGATATCAGAGCTAGTTCTTTCTTAGTAGAGTGTGGATTATCCCTCTACTTGAAGGTATATTAGTATTTTTTAGAGGTTGCGGATTACCCTCCTCTAAACTGATACTTCTTCTGTTACAATATTGGAGTCTTATTCTTCTTGGAGAGAGTAGATTACCCCTCTTCTTGAAATTCTTAAGGCGTTTTATAGGTTGTGGATTACCCTCCTATAAACCAATATTGCCTCTTATAGGGTCATTTTTGTCCTTCTTTTAGAATGGCCGGAGGTCAAGACATTAATATGACAGAAAGTTCGGAGTCTAAGTTAGATGCTATTATGAATGCCCTCGCTACGTTATCACAAAGAACTGCAGAGATTGAAGGAGTGGTGGCAAGGCTTCATAATGATAGAGTATCTGGGATAGCACAATCTAAACTACACCAGCCTCAAATTTCGGCACTTGGAGAAACAACTTTACCTCAGGTTCGACAAGAACCACTAGTTCTACAACATAAGGAGCCTCGAGTTAGCCTTCCAGATAAGTTTGATGGAACACGTTCTAAGTTTCGAGGATTCGTCAATCAAATCAGGTTGATAACAGTTTTACAGCCCGAACGATATCCAACGGAGGAGTCACGTGTTGGGCTTGTTGGAACCTTACTTACGGGACAAGCTCTATCATGGTTTGCTCCTTTGTTTGAGAAACGATCATCCATATTAAACAACTTCGAAACCTTTTTGGAAGCATTTGCGAAAGCATTTGGTGAACACGATAAGGTTCGATGGGCTACAACAAAGATCCGGTCGCTACGACAAGGGATGCGTTTTACATCAGTCTATGCTTCGGATTTCAGGCAATTAATATACGACATCAATTGGGATGAAGAAGCGTTGATGAGTCAATTCTATTGGGGTTTAAGAGATGATGTGAAGGATTTACTGTTAACTCTTCATGATCCACGAACGCTCAATGAAGCCATTAGCCAAGCTGTGAAGTAAGATAATCGCCTATTCCAACGTCGCCAAGACCAACGCTCAAGACAACATACAATTCGCCATGCTCCAACTATGTCGGCAAGCGGTGTGAATTCGCATTCAGAGGTGGAAGACATGCAAATTGATGCGGTACGTATCAAATCTCTTACTATAGAAGAAAAAAAGTGACGTATGGAGGAAAATTTATGCTTGTATTGTGGTGGAGAAGGCCACAAAGTCGAAAACTGCCCCAAAAAGCAAAATCGAGGCATAGTCAAGACTAGGGGAGTATTTGTTCAGGAAAACGAGGATGCCCAGCCACAGTAGGAACCGTGCGGCTGGACAATGAAATATCCCAACAACAATCAGGTTCCTTTCTTTCTGCCCAATCTGCACTTTGTTTTACAATCCCTCTGTTTATCGGCCCTCAAAAACTGAGAACCTTAGCACTACTAGACTCAGGAGCATCTGCTTGTTTTTTAGACGAAGAATTTGCAAAGCGTCATAAGATCCCTTTAGTACAAAAATCAAAACCTGTTCATGTTGAGGTCATAGATGGGCGACCTTTATTATCTGGTAGCATCACCCATAAATCAAAACCTATAGAAGTAACGTTTAAAGACCATAATAGTCATATTATTTTTAATATTATTAGAACCCCATCAAATCCTATTATTCTTGGTCTTTCTTGGTTGGAAAAACATAATCCATTGATAGATTGGAGGTTGCGGAAGATGACTTTTCCCACAAAACCACCCAAGAAAAAACCTAGTAAAAAACCTCGAAAAAAGAAATCCTTATTCATTGGAGCAAGAGCGTTTATAAGATCATCTAAGGAAGGCACTCCATTTTTCATTTATGCGGCTCCAACTACCGAGGAGAAGATCTCAACAGCAAGTATACCAGAGTAATATAAAGATTTTGAAGACGTGTTTCAAAAGAAGAACGTCGACATACTACCGGAACACCGACCATATGATTGTGCCATAGACTTACAAGAAGGAGCACAACCACCTTCTGGCCCAATCTACAATCTATCGCAAACGGAGTTGGCAGAGTTACAAAAGTACATCGACGAGAATCTAGCCAAGAACTTCATTCGTCATTCAAAATCATCAGCTGGAGCACCCATCTTATTTGTGAAGAAGAAAGATGGATCATTACGGATGTGTGTGGACTATCGAGGCCTCAACAAGGTAACAAAGAAAAATCGTTACCCATTACCCTTGATTTCTAGTCTCTTAGAACAACTTGGACGTGCAAAGATCTTTACAAAAATTGATCTAAGGGGAGCTTATAATCTCGTACGAATCAAGGAAGGAGATGAGTAGAAGACAGCATTCCGTACAAGGTATGGTCATTTCGAATATAATGTCATGCCTTTTGGTCTTACCAATGCTCCAGCGGTTTTCCAACATATGATGAATGACATCTTTCGAGAACACCTCGACGATTTTGTTGTCATCTACTTGGACGATATTCTAATATTCTCTAAAAACGAGGAAGAGCATGAGGAGCATGTTCGTTTGGTCTTGGAGAAACTACACAAGCGAGGACTGTATGCCAAATTAGAAAAGTGTTTATTTCACCAGACGGAGATGGAATTTTTGGGGTTCATTGCGACTACAGAAGGTTTGAAGATGGACCCCAAGAAAGTAGAAGCAATCATGTCTTGGGAGGTTCCGAAGACAGTTAGAGACGTACAATGCTTTCTTGGTTTTGCTAACTTCTATCGGATCTTCATCAAGAATTATTCTCAAGTTGCTGCTCCTCTCACTCGATTAACATGCAAGGATAAGTTGGAATGGGGACCTTTGGCGGAGAAGGCGTTTCAAGATTCGAAGACAACATTTACTACAGCTCCAATTTTGGTACATCCAGACTTTACAAAGGCCTTCTATTTAGAAACTGATGCTTCAGATTTTGCTTTGGGAGCTGTGCTTTCACAAATGAGTGAAGATAAGAAGCTCCATTGAGTTGCATTCTATTCTCGGAAGTTCTCTGCTGCTGAAATCAATTATGAGATCCACGATAAGGAACTTCTTGCTATAGTGGATTCTTTCGAAGAATGGCGTCACTTTCTTGAAGGAGCTGCACATCCAGTAACCGTATATACGGATCACAAGAATTTGGAGTATTTCATGACGGCTCGAGTTTTAAATCGGCGTCAAGCTCGATGGAATATGTCGCTATCTAGATTCGATTTTGTTATCACTTATCGACCTGGAAGACAGCAAGGACTATCCGATGCTTTATCAAGGAGATCGTATCTTGCACCAAAGGCTGGAGAAGCAGCGTTTGATCAACAATGTACAACGTTATTGAAGCCAGAGAGATTTCAACTTTGTGCTACTATTGTATCATTTGATGCTGACTTCCTAAACCAGGTACATGCTATGACCATTAAAGATTCAGTAGCCATTGATATCAAGCAACGTACCAATGACGACAAGTTCAAGGTGGAGGGAGAACTTTTATACTTTGAAGAACGATTGTACATTCCAAAAGGACCAGCACAACTCCGAGTTCTTCAATCTCGCCATGATTTTCCAACTACGGGACATTTTGGATTCAACAAGACCTTGGAGCTTATTTCCCGAGATTTTTGGTGGCCCCAAATGTGGAAGGATGTAAAAGATTTTGTCCTCTCCTGTGATATCTGTTCAAGATCCAAGAATCCTCGGCATCGCCCTTATGGACTTCTACAACCATTGCCAATTCCACGTCGACCATGGTCTTCAATTTCTATGGACTTCATCACGGACTTGCCATCATCAAACTCATTTGACAGCATCTTTGTCGTGGTAGATCGGCTTACGAAGATGGCACACTTTATTTCTTGTAAGAAGACATCGTCCAGTGAAGTCACAGCAAGACTCTTTCTCGATAATGTGTATCGATATCATGGACTACCAGATGATATCATATCAGATCGAGGTACCCAGTTCGTGTCAAAGTTTTGGAGATCTCTCTTTGGGATATTGAAGGTGGATATCAAGCTTTCTTCAACTTTTCATCCTCAAACTGATGGCCAAACGGAACGGGTGAACCAAGTCTTGGAGTAGTACTTACGATGCAGCATCAACTATCAGCAAGACGATTCGACTGCATATCTACCGCTAGCCGAGTTTGCATATAACAAAACCCTTCATGCGTTGACTCAACAAACATCATTCTCTTCCAACTATGGGTATCATCCGAAGCTTGATTTATTGAGTCCGTCAACAAATAACAATCCAGCAACTGAAGGATTTGCGAAGCAACTATTAGAGCTTCAAACTATGTTGAAGCTTCAATTACAATCCGCTCAAGAATCCTATAAGATGTCTGCAGATAGATTTCGAAATCCAGCACCTACTTTCAAAGTTGGAGACAAAGCTTGGCTTCTTCGACGAAATATCAAGACCAAGCGACCATGTGATAAGTTGGACTATCGAAGATTGGGACCATTTATCATCCAGAAGCAAATTAATCCAGTGGCATATCGGCTGGAGTTACCGGCTTCTATGAAGGTACATCCAATCTTTCATGTTTCTCTGTTGGAACCTTATCGAGAGTCATCTTTTCCTGGAAGAGTGCAATGTCTGCGACCTAGTATTGAAATCGAGAACCACGAAGAATACGAGGTTGAAAAGGTATTGGATTCACGGCGGAGGTGAGAAAAGTTAGAATATCTTGTTCATTGGTGAGACTATGACATTAATGAGCGAACGTGGGAGCCAGCTGAAAATCTTGCGAATGCGCCACAAAAGGTATAGGAGTTTCATCAACGACATCCCGATAAACCTAAATCAATTCGATGATAGCTTCTTTCTGAAGCTTGTTCTCCCAACAATATAAGAAAAGGGGAGAGCACCAGCAAAATTCATAGTTGATGTAGTTATTTTCTCCAAGATAGATCGTAGTTTGGTCTTTTGATATGGATAGCCAAGAGATAGATACTATGCCAGTCAGAGTATCGCAACCGAGTAGCTCACGAAGGCGACTCCGAGATGAAGAACTACATGTACCACGATGACGACGGAGGATACCGAGTAACCGATCACTGGTGATCGTATTTGAGATCAAGCCTGCTTACGATGGTCAACCAGAAGGCATGTTTGCAGGACAATTTCACAATGAGGACACGGAAGTTCATGCTTGGTCAGAAGTCGAAGGCGTGGGCCACTACCCTTGGCTTCAAGGGTCGATGAACCACTTGCCTCGTGAACAACAGTTGGAGTTCATAGCAGAAGTTATGCGATAGATCTTCATTTTCTTGCGTTGGTACTGATCAACAACATTGCTTCTCAGAGACCTCGAAGCTAAAGGAGGGGGTGATATTAGGGACATATTCCTTAGAACTTTCTAGAGAGAAGTTTCTAGAACCTTCTAGAAAACAAGCCTCTGGAACCTTCTAGAAGAGAAGCCTCTAGAACCTTTTAGAGAGAAGTTTCTAGAAGCTTCTAGAAAGGAAGTCTCTGGAACCTTCTAGAAGAGAAGTTTCTAGAAGCTTCTAGAAAGGAATCCCCTGAAACTTTCTAGAAGCTTCCTAATTAATAGAAGTAACTTGAGAAGTTTCTAGAACCTTCTAGAAAGGAAGCCTCTGGAACCTTCTAGAAGCTTCCTAGTTAATAGAAGTAGCTCGAGAAGCTTCCTAAGTAGGAGTATATATAGGGATCGAGGCTGAAGAGTTCTTCAGTCTCGACAACACATCTCTTGGAGTTCTAGCTCACCTTTCTGGTGTTGTTCTTATACTCATCTGTTTAATCTAGTTCTGCCACTTCTTCTTGAACTTCTTGTTAGATTTCAAGTCTGTATTTTGTGTCCGTGACATTATCTCATACCACACTCTATTTGTTAAAGTGCAACCTTGTTGGTCCTAACTTACTTGTGTGGAGTATGCTTTTTATGTTTAAATATATATCCTTACACACATATTCCGACAGACAATGCTTTCTCTTTGTTTTAATTCATATGATTATTTAATCTTACGAATAAAATATTATGTCTGCCTACAACAATATTCAAATCATAAATACCTTCCATCATGGTTGTTTGTGGTGGAACGAAAATTCACTTCAACATTGACAATGCACTTTGAATGCAGGCTTAATTAAAGGGAAGCTCCAAGAGAACTTGCAAAATGTACCCTATGCACTCAAAAACTTCGCAAATGTTGCACATACAATTCACATGGCATACAAAATATGGTGTTTTGGGCTTAGTGCCAACACCATGACACACTCAACTCCTAGCGCAACATTCACATTGACCACCACAATGAACTCTCCCACAAGCAGGATGATTGAACCAGGTCTTGTTCACATATATTGGCATCGACAAAAGCGATGTGATGGGAAAGAGTCACAAAAATATTATGACGGGCAGGTACCATGGTCAATGCAACAACTGGCTATGTCTGGCCTAGAAGGTGCTCACCACTATCCTGGCCTAAAGTCTTAAACCAGCCACCATGATTCTGTCTTAGTTTGTATCCATCAGGTCACTGAATCGATGGCCAAATTGAAAGGAGGCGATGCCAATCTACAGGAAAGAGGACCCATATGCACCACCCTCCGTACATGTACAAAAAGGATACAGGTACAGATACAGATACAGGAGAGAAGTGCAGAGCTAACAGGAGGGTTATTGAATCATGCTTCATGAATCACCTGGATGAGTCGTCGGATGAGGAACAGAACGATCCTCTGAGTGCATTAGACACGTGCACATCCAAGGTGTATCCTGGGCTTCAAAGTCCTGTCTGTGTTGGATCTCCCGCCGAAGCATCCCGGTCCTATTGCCTATCTAACCTACGCACCTACGGTCATCAGTGTAATCCTACCCTGTAATCCCTGGAGAAACCCGATCACTTGTTCAGCAGCTGGCGCAACACGTATTGCAGAATTCCCCCGTGCGAAAAGTACGTCAGCTCCACCTGCGTATCGAATCGCAGCACGCACATAAACTCCTTGTTGTTGTCCGTTTTCACCCTGATGTCCATGCCCGGTTTGATGTCCTTCAGCGGTGGCATCTCTATAGTGTATCTCTCGAACCCAGTCAAACCCAGCGTCTCGGCGTCCTCGCCCTCCTTGAAGCACAGCGGAATCAGCCCCATGCCCACCAGGTTGCTGCGATGGATCCGCTCGAAACTCTTCGCAATCACCGCTTTGACGCCCTGCACCAACACAGTTAATGTCTCTGTTAGCCTCTGTCACCCACTCACACGCTCATTGCTGCGCGATTGTGTTGTATCCCATCCCGATCGACGGGGAACATCTTAGAGCATGATCGAGACATGCAACTCCGACTACGCTCCCCCGCTGGTTATGCATCACGCATTGCCGTCGATATAGCTCTTACCTGCAAATACGGACCCTTCGCAGCCCAGTCCCGAGAACTGCCGCTGCCATACTCCGCCCCCGCCAAGATGATCGTGTCGTGGCCCTCCTCCTTGTATTTCTGCAACATCAAACCTGACGCGTTAATCGTCTCATCCCCCCACTACACGCCGGAATAAATTTAGCGCTTCACGGACATGACGCAACCAAAACTAACCCCTTACCATGGCAGCGTCGTAAATGAACATCTTCTCCTGTGTTGGCACGTGCACGGTCTTCGGCCCAACTTCGCCTTTCAGGAATTTGTTCACGATCCGAATGTTCGCAAACGTCCCTCTCACCATGATTTCATCGTTGCCGCGCCTGCTTCCGTACGAATTGAAATCCTTGCGCTCCACTCCGCGATCCATCAGATACTTCGCAGCAGGACTGTCTTTGTTGATGTTGCCTGCCGGTGAGATGTGGTCGGTGGTGATACTGTCACCGAAATTCAACAGGCAGAACGCATCCTTCACGCTCATACCACCAGGGGGATCCTTGGACATGGTCTTGAAAAACGGAGGCTCGTGAACATATGTAGAGTTCGGATCCCACGCATACTGCGCTCCCGCAGGGACATCCAAGCCGTTCCACATTGTGTTGCCTTGTGTGATGGTTTGGTATGTCTCCTGAAACATCTCCGGTAGGACCGAGGTTGCCACCACCTGCGCAAACCATCACCCTTCAGTCCACGGAACGCAAGTAACTCTGCTCGCGAAGACTCAATCTTCACAGAGCTAAGCATGCTGCCATGCTGGGTTGGCCGGGCGAGAACACGCCCCGAGTAACCACCCCGGGCACACTATACGCAGACCACACGGCTTAACCCCCCAGGCTTACCTCGGCAACCTCCTGGTTGGAAGGCCAAATGTCTCTCAAGAAGACGTTCTTCCCATCCTTGCCTACTCCGATGGGATCTTTCTCGAAGTCTATGTTCACCTGGCAACATCAAGTCCCACAAATCAGATACATTGAAGCGGCGTGCTCTCCTAAGCCTCAACGTTCTTTAAGCAGACTGCCAAGCAACGCAACGCGAGCCATCCCCCATCGACACCCTGCCATTTGACCACAATAGAGAGTTCATGCTATCTTACCGTTCCAGCAAACGCGTACGCTACCACCAAAGGAGGCGACGCAAGGTAATTGGCACGAGTCAACGGATGAACACGTCCCTCAAAGTTCCGGTTGCCCGATAGCACAGCTGCAGCAACCACATCTGCACGACACACGGCACTACATCCGATCAGCAACAACTAGTATTCACACAACCCGCCGACCAATTAACGCATGCATTCCGCTACAATATAGCATCGAAGAGGCTGTCTGGTGAAGGGAGCGACGACGACGCTTCCAGTCTCAGAGTTCAAGCACAACACGTAAAGACCCACGCCAGCATAGAAAACTATCCAAAGCGCTCGCACCATTTGCTGCGATTGCTTCAGCGACGGCTTCGTGAACATCGCCTGAATTGCCGATGCAAGTTGTGCAACCATAGCCGACCAGACTAAACCCTTGCTTGTCGAGATACTTGTTCAATCCACTGCCACGATACAGAATATATGAGTAAACAAACAAACATCCGAGAACGTGTTGACAGGAACGCATCGTTTCCCACGACTCTCCATGGAGGTCTGTGAGAAGGGCAACAGACCAAGAACTACATGGTCTGACATCCCAAATCTCACCTTTTCTCCAAGTACTTGGTGACGACCCCTGAACCTGGTGCCAGGCTGGTTTTGACCCACGGCTTGACCTGTCGAAAAGCAACCCCTTAGAATGATGCAAACGAGCCGCAGCAATGAGCATCCACAAACGTCGTCATGCTTTTGTATACCATAGGACACGCACCCCCAAATCATTGTATCCACCCCACAGATACAACATTCAACCTCGGCAACCACCCACAACTACTGCAAGAGTATCTGCATTGACTGGACCCCCGACTTCGGCAGATGCCAACCGTCTCATGGTTGTACAAAATCGACAACAACGTTTGATATGCCAGGCAGACCGCCACACGGAAACACTCCATTTATTGTGCTCAGCAGACTAACCTCCAGTCCAAGTTCCGTCGCTTTCTTTGCCACTAGGCCAGCCCCGAGCATTACGCTAGGATTCGACGTGTTGGTACAACTTGTAATGGCGGCAATGACTACGCTGCCGTGCCTCAACTCCGCAGGCTTTCCTTCATATGTGAACTTCGCAACCTTTTCCTGCTGATCTTTGGGAATGGCAAACCCCTGGGAGCCCAACAAAAAAGACACGTGGATTCAATATCCGCTCGCACATCACAGAAGCAAGTTCCCGAAAAAAACCGTGGCCAGCCACACCACAAACGGCATGAATTTCTTACCTTGAAGCCGACCTTGTTATCCAAACAACTTTGCCAATCCTGCTTCATGTCCTTGATCGCAACCCGATCATGCGGCCTGCGACCCACAACGCGAACAAGTCAATTGCTTCCACCGTCACCGCAAAAAGAGTGCCTTCCCATCAAGCACAGGCTGAACTTCCAGGGACTAGCACCAGCATATTACGTGCATGTCCAGCTATTTCAACCGGCCACAGTTGAACTACAAAAGAACGTCGTGCGGTCTCACGGCATCGGCCTCGGACATACTCAAATCTTTAGACCTCGACGGCTACTACGCACCTTTTCGGGCCAGAGATGCATGGCTCCACTGTGTCCAGATCCAACTCCAAGTAGGCTGAATAAGTGTTATCCTTTCGCGGCTGCATTGTGACAGGTCAAACACTCGGGCAGTCAATATCAAACAACCTAACCCACTCGAAGCTGTGACTGGCAAAACATATGAAGCGCACCTCCTAACGAACTGCTGAGAAGGTACCAACACGCTAGCAGCCAAAACAAACGGCAACACTTGGCAGCCGCTTTCAGCCACGATCAACGTCATGTACGTAGCGGATATCAGTCCCGAGAGCAATATAGTGCCCGGTGGACGGAAATAACCTTCTCATGGTCTATGAACAAGTTGTTCGCCCGCAGATAAGCTTCAATCTCTTCGACCTGATCAACCAAAATGCCCTCGTTAACTCTCGCTTGCAGGCAGATGCAGAAAATGGACGGAACGTTTGCAACGGATACCCAAAAAAACTGACAACCAATCACTACAACACCAGACACGTGTGACCCGCTAGTCGTGATCACCGCTCAGAGCTTAAAGGCGTCGGGCCCAACTCGACAAGAAGGTTTGAACCTTCCTAACAGACTCCAACAGCGCCTTGCCTCACCTTCTTCTCATCCCGTCCTGTCATCTTCAGATAATCCAGAGACACACGATCGACCGGAAAGAAACCCATGGTAGCACCGTACTCCGGGGACATATTCGCGATCGTTGCCCTGTCGGCCAGGGTCAGCTCCGACATCCCCTTTCCTGAACACGCACCGAAACCCTTCAATACCGTGCACAAAACTCGCAACCAACATCCAACCCGCTCTTCAACACGCCCAAGAAACCAACATACTGGAAGGAAAAACGAACTCGAATAAAATAAATAAATAAAACAATGCAGCAGAAGGTAAACAGGAAAACCGCGAGCAAAGAGAATCTGCTACAAGGACGACCACTTCTACATACCGTAGAACTCCACAAACTTCCCCACCACTCCAAACTTCCTCAGAATTTGAGTTACAGTCAACACTAGATCTGTGGCTGTCACTCCAGTCCGTAGCTTGCCATTCAGTTTGAACCCCACAACACCAGGCAAGACCATACTCATCGGCTGCAACACACACACTCACACAATTCATCAGTCAGTCACTCGACATCATCCCTGAATACTGCAGCATCGCGACTGCTTTGGCGATGCATTGACCCAAACACTAGTAACCGCCCCATACCCCCACTCACGCACTCCCCTTCGCAAACCCCCATCCCGTGGCCTACGACGCTCTTACTTGTCCAAGCATAGCGGCTTCGGCCTCGATTCCTCCCACTCCCCAACCCGCAACGCCGAGCCCATCGATCATGGTAGTGTGCGAATCTGTTCCCACAAGAGTGTCCGGATAGAGGATGCCGTTACTGTTGAACACAACTCGGGCCAGATACTCCAGGTTGACCTGCACAACCCGAACCATTCGTCAACTGCACCCCTGCAAGCTCCTCCTAAGCTAACCACCTCTCGCAAATTACAGATGAAATACGAACCTGGTGCACGATCCCGGACCCTGGTGGAACCACAAGCATGTTCTTGAAAGCTGTAGCTCCCCATTTCAGAAAACCAAATCGTTCCTTGTTGCGACTGAACTCCAACTCCATGTTTGCCTGGAGGGCGTTGGCAGAACGAGCAACATCAACCTGCACTGAGTGGTCAATGACCAAATCCACGGGTACCTGGTCCAATCAAGAGCAAACCAAACAGGTTACTTCTTTGTTGTGAGTCGGCGGTTTTGAAGCCCGCCGTGGCATTCCGCAGGTGTCTCTACAACGGTGTTGAACAGCTTGAAGCCGCAGCTTTCGAACGGAAGAACAGGTGAAACTAAACGCAAAGATAGGATGCAAGGGTTAGGGCAGCACACACCAAAGGATTGATCCTGTCCGGATCGCCGCCCAAGCGCGTGATCGCATCACGCATCGCGGCTAGATCGACTACTGCTGGTACTCCGGTGAAGTCCTGAGAACAACGACGAGTTTCAGTTTCGTAGAACTGACCAGCTAAATGTACATCAACAAGACCTGCAAAGGTACTTCCCTTCCAGCCAACTCTCCCTTGGTCTTCCACTGCGGTGCAGCGAACTCATCACGTGATGAAAGAGAACATGACTATCTTTGGACTTGCGAAATCAAAACACGTCCCAAACATGTCTACGGAGTAGCCGGCTGCATCAACAGAGCCTTCAACTCCGACCGTCAGAACAAGAGATATTTAGTACTGAAAACTAGACCTGTAGAATGACTCGTGCAGGCTTGAAGGGAATTTCGACTTGTTTGGGTGCAGTCTTCTCCCAATCCACAATCTTCTCGACGTCCTCCTTGGTGACCTGGAAGTTATCGCAGTTTCGAATTGCAGCCTCCAGCAGGTACCTAATAGAATAGGGCAGCGAGTCTGCGCACACAGCTACAATCTAAGGCTAGCAGAACAGGACACAGCAGAGTATCGCTACACAAAGTTGCGAATCACACACGGATGCAATTCCAGAGCTATGTTACTGCAGGTCTAACTCGGCCTCCCTGCACCGAAACTAACGTCCAAGCTTTCCAACAGAATCTGGTGACCAGCTAATCCACCCCACCTAATTAGGTCGAAGGAGTCCGTGCAATCCAACCAGCAAACATCACCCGCCATCAATGCAGTGTAGAAAAGGTCCTTAGTCCCGCGACTTACCAACCCTCGGATCGTTTAATTTCACAAGGCTGTAGAATTTTCCATAGCTGCCTCCATCAGGTTTCGGTAAATCAGTAATCAGACTAGAGAACGGATTCTCGGAAGCTGCAATGAAAACGACGACTGGTCAGTCCTCATGGGCAGCTAGACGCATTCAACATGCGTTATCGAAGCCAATGCAAATCTGTACACCGGCTCTCGATTTCAAACCCAGTGAACATGAGTAGCTCTTTGAAGCTCTAGTGCAGACATCCGCGCTGGAAGGTATGACTTCGATGAAAGAAGGAACGATATTTTTATCTAAAGGTTGCGCGAGTTATAAGTCTGAACATTCAAAACTCCGATTCGTGTCTCGGAGCAGTGGCAATACTATCGAGTTAACAAAAAGTTAGCAGAAGATTGTACGGAAACAACCAACGTCGAAGTGCGAAAGGAGTTGAGCAACGCCAATGGCAGCTAGAAATTGCAGGAAACAAGTCATTAACCTTGTGTAGAAGCCATCCTTGCTCCAGGTATGGTTGACCTAAGGCCAACAGTAGATTTTGTAGATCGAGCAACAGAAAAGTCCGCTGGCCTGTGCTCGTCGGGGTATGATGCGGCAGCCAAGGTGCGAAACAATCTAGAATTTATGACTGGACTCGACAGCCTGGGTTGAGAAGGGGGGGCGAGAAATGAAGAGTTTCCGAAACGCGTCAAGCCAACAGGGGAAGCGGTGGAAGAGGCACGCAAACCATGGACATGGGGAAGTCTAGGACAGAACCTTTGGGCTTGCAAGGAACGGCAAACATAGGTTAGGATTTGCATTGTGAAGAGAAGGGCGATCGAGAGGGGGAACGAGTAGCAGAAGGGGAGGAGGTTAAGAACACGAGAAGAACACGAGAAACGAAGGACACGTTAAGCGCAGAGGGGGACGCATACAAGAGAGAAGAGGAGGGAGACCAGGGAGAGGAGGAGAGGGACCGAGAGGCACGAGGAAGCACACTAGGAAGCCAGGTGTGAGGGATTAAGGGCGTTGGAGGAGGAGACAGCAGCAGTGAAGGTGGAGCCGCAGCGGTGAAGGGGGAGCCGCAGCAGAGGGGGGCTGGGAGGGGGTTCGGAGAAAGGCGACGGGGACGGGAGGGGGCCGAGGGCGTGACAGTGACGGGGGATCCCAGTCTCCAGCGCTCCTCCTCGTTTTCGGTTGCGCCAGGATGCGGCATTTCCGACTGGACGCCGGTGGCGTGTGGCTGCCTCCCTCCACTCCCCTGCCCTTTCTCCAATCGCAATGGCCGCCGACTTCCTCCACCACATTCATTCACCTTTGTATTCCCAAATGCATCCATCCATCCATAATTCCATCCATCAATCCATCCATCCATCAATCCATCCATCCATCCATCAATCTATCCATCCATCCATCTATCCATCCATCCACCCATCCATCCCCCGTTCTCTCCTCGCAACCTGTTTCATCCATTTTCACATAGAAACAAAACAAACACTCATATTCATTTCTGAATGTTCACCCTTCCATTTATAAACACAGCAAACGATCAACTACAAGAATGGCGCTTCTAGGATGTTTGTACAAAATGGCTAGTTAGGTATTCCAATAAATAAATTGGCATTATTTAATTAGATGCAAAAAACATAATTTTCTGATTTGTGAAGGAAGATAATTACTTTAATTTTTACTTCATCAGATCTAAATATATCTTTCTTGAAATGTCATTTATAAAAGAAACAAAATATAGTGCTTCAACTTTTGAAGCAATTGGTACAAGTATCTGTATGTTTGAATGTACATGATCAACTCTATGTTCAATGCAATGAATAATATCAAAGTTTATTTTGCAATGCTTCTTAAATATACAATATTACAAAATTATATCTTGCAGGAATATATTCTCTTCAAGAGTTGGTAATTTAGAATTTTCACAACTTCTTATTCACATATATAATCTAATCATGCATGTGACAATTAAACATGTATATTAAATTTGTTTCTTGATTGAATATAATTGTGATAAATATCCATGTTACTTAAGTATATAGAAGTAAGTAGAAGTAGGTAGAATCATGTTGGAAAGATGTTATCTTATTTAAGAATCCTTAATTTATTTTCTTAGACATTGTTTGATAATTTGACTTTTATAGATATCTCACATGACTATTGAAACTTATCTCATAAGTTTTATACTTTTAGAAAGTTGAATTGGAAGCAACCTATAACTTAATTCTTAAGTTGTAAGCCTTGTGGTCTTTAAAAAAACTTCTATAGTATCTTTTTTTAATAACTAGTATATGTAGAAATAATATTAAAACCATCTATAATCTTTTTAATATCTTTCTTGAATTCCAATCTTATCTTGAAACTTCATAGTTTCTTTGTATTTAGTAGTAGTTATTTTAGTTCTTTTCTATTATTACATTATATTTTTTTTACTTATTTTCTTTTTTATTTAATGATATATGATCATATTATTTTTTCATAGTTTTTTTTGTCATTTATATTATTAATATTTAGATATGATTACTATATATATATATATATATATATATATATATTCATAGTTATTTTGATTTAAAAGTAATTAGAGTATCTCACTTGTTGAAGAATATTTTTTAGTTTTTAATGATTACTACCTATATTACTTTAAATTAATATCTATGTTATTTAACATTGATTTTTTTAATAAGAAAAAATAGTCTTTTTATAAAAAAAAAATTATTTAATATTAGAGATTGTGCATTACTTTTTTCAATTTAACTTTTGATAATTTTTGCAAGATTAAATAAAAGATTATATTTTAAACTAGATATAGCTATTTTGAATATAATTTCATAGTCTTTAGATTTATAAATACTCCAATTTTTTCTAAAATTTGATGAATGATGTACTTTATACATATCTAAATAATTTTTTCATATATTATTTTATAAAAATTCTTATTTATTCTAAAAACATAAAAGAATATAAATAATACATTTCTCTTGTAGTATATAAATTTAAAGAAGATAAAAAATAGTCTTTTATAGATATAATTATTTTAAAAATATTATTAAATATTTATAAAAGAATTATTTGAATTTTTTAATGATTAAATTCTAAAGAAAATTTGAAATAGAATAAAGATAAAAATGTAGCACTTTAAGGTTGAAAAATAGATTTTACTTCAATTCTTATTTTATGTTTTATAAATATTTTACAATCAATTTTTATGGAAAGAAATATATTATTTTTTTCATAAGGTGAAATAATATTAAAAATGAATACAAATAATTAATTTATTTAATTTAAGAAAATTCTTAATATCTAAGATTAACTATAAAATCAAGATTAAAGAAATTCTTTTTATTATTGATATATTCTATGTTTGATGTTACTATCTAAATTATGATTTTCATTCTAACATAATATATATTTGTCACGAACATACTCATGTAAGCTAGTAATTACATATATAAATAAATAGAAGTAAGTAAAAGTAGATAAAAATAAGTTAATTCTATAATATTTGATATGGAAGCTTCCTAGAAGCTTTATAGACGTTGCTTTGACTTTATAGGTGTGTTTAATTGACTTTTTGGATAAGAAACGTGGTCAACAAGTTGGCCATGTGCCACACATATTATTAGCTTGAAGACCAAGCTAACTATGTGGCCCACACGTAGAAAACCTTGCCTTGTAAGTCAAGGCATGTGTCCTACAAAGTCAACACATATTGGAGGTCCTATAGAACTTCATCACGTAGCCCCTAGTTAGATAGTATATATAGATACAAGAGTGAAGCCTTCTTCACTCTTATCAACTCCTTTCTTGCTTTCAGTCTAGTTTCAAGGATCTCTACTTTTCTTGTCTTTTGGCAATAGTCATTTCAGTTACTTTCTTAATATATATATCAAGTTATTTCTATTTTTTCATCTTTCTTTGAAAGAAGTCTTACTTATTTATTTATCTTTATCATGTTCTTGCCCTTGACGAATTGACAAGAATATACTTATAATATCAAAGCTTTGCTTAATCTTGATTAAGAGTGGATTATTCCTTTTTCTTGATAAGACATAAGCATATTAGAAGTTGCGGATTACCCTCTTCTAAACTAATATTGTCCTTAGTATTTTATTTGTTCTCAAGTCCTTTCTTCTATTTGTCTTGAGGGATATTAGACATCTTCTCTTTTCTAAGTGTTATCATGGCAGAACTTGCTGAAATGAAAAGTGCAATGGCACAAATGCAAGAGCAATAGAGGGAGTTAATACTTGCGATGCATCAACTCAATTTACCACCACAAGGAGCAACAAGATTGACAAGAAGTGAAGATATAAAAATGATTGGAGCTGCTTCGACATCTGTACCAAATCATATCCCTCATCCTATGATGGAACACCCTTTCAATGTTAGAGAACCAAGAATTACCCTACTTGAGAAGTTTGATGGCACCAGATCCAAGTTTAGAGGATTTATCAATCAAGTATAACTTGTGATTGAACTTCAACCCCAAAGCTATCCAACTCCAGGATTGCAAGTTAGATTCATTGATACGCTTCTTTTAGGTTCAGTATTATCATAGTTTTCATCTTTTCTTGAACGATGAGATCCAATATTAAATAATCTAGAGGCTTTTTTGACAGAGTTTCGATCCATGTATGGAGAACATGATGCAATTCGTGTTACAACCAATAAGATCCGTATTTTGTGATAAGGCAATCGATTAATAACGTTCTATGTTGTATAATTTTGACAACTTGCAACCGATATTAAGGGGGATGATGTTGCATTTATTAGCCAATTTCTCTATAGATTACAATATGAGGTAAAAAAATTAATACTCAACTTACCTGATCCTCAAACATTGAGTCAAGCAATTGACTTTGTTGTGAAGTGCGACAATTATCTTTTTGAATTTTGATCTGAGAATTGTATAAGTGGACCTCAAAGTTACTATAATTTAATGGCAACACCAACATCACTTCAACACATACATTTGGAAGTAGAGGATATACAAATTGATGCGATATGTTTCAAATCTCTTACTAAGCAAGAAAAGACTTGTCGTTGTCAAGAAGGATTATACTTATATTGTAGAGAACCTATGCACACTGCTCAACATTGTCCAAAAAAGCGATGCAACCATAAAATGAGGAGTACAGAAATCAAAAGAGATAACATGTCAGAAAACAAATTTGTCCAGCTACAATAGAGACTATGCGGCTAGAACCTTGTACAACACCTAGTGAAGGTCCTATCCTCTCCTCAGAACCCTCTCCTCAGAACCCTCTCCATATTTTACAATAAATGTTATTTTAGGACCTAAACATCACAAAACCTCTACCTTGCTAGATTCAAGAGCCTCAGCATGTTTTTTAGATGAAAAATTTGCTAAAAGATATAGTATATTTTTAGTAAATAAAACTAAATTTATTCATGTAAAAATCATAAATGGTCGTCCATTGTCTTCAGGAGATGTTACTCATGAAATCCTTCCTATAAAAATAATAACTAATGGTCATTGTAGCTTTATAATATTTAATATCATTAGATCTCTTTCTAATCCAATCATTTTAGGTTTATCATGGCTAGAAAAATATAATCCTAAAATAGATTGGACTTCTTGTAGTCTTGACTTTTTTGAAAGTATAACTAAGAGTGTAGTTAATCAAGTAGAAAGTCATAAGTCTAATATAATTAAACCTATATTTGTAGGTGCAAGAGCTTTCTTACATGCTGCAAAAGAAAGATCATCTTGAGTCATTTATGCCACACTTGTTTCTACTGGTAGAAAGACTTCAAGTGGTATTTTAAGCCAATATCAAAATTTTTAAGATATATTTGAGAAAAAGAATGCAGATACTCTTCCAAAACATCGTTCCTATGACTGTTCAATTGACCTTCAAGAAGGAGTACAACTGCCATTTGGACCAATCTACAATTTATCTCAAAATGAGTTGGTTGAACTTAAGGAGTATATTGAAGAGAATTTGGCCAAGAATTTCATATGCTATTTCAAATCTCTAGCAGGAGCTCCAATTTTATTTGTGAAGAAAAAAGATGGATCATTACGGATGTGAATTGATTATCAAGGACTGAACAAAATTACTATAAAAAATAGGTATTTGCTACTTTTGATATCTGGACTTCTTGATCAGTTGAATCAAGCTAAGATCTATACAAAAATAGATCTATGAGGAGCATACAATTTGGTATGCATCAAAAAAGAAGATGAATAGAAGACAGTGTTTTGAACAAAGTATGGACATTTTGAATACAACGTCATGCCTTTTGGACTTACAAAGGCACCAACAACATTCCAACATCTAATGAATGATTTCTTTTGAGATTTTTTAGATGATTTTGTTGTTTGTTACCTAAATGATATTTTAATCTATTCTAAGAACTTAGAAGAACATGAACTTCATGTTCCCCAAGTATTATAAAAACTAAAAGATGTAGGACTCTATACCAAGATAGAAAAGTATGTATTTCACACTACTCAAGTCGACTTCTTAAGATATACTATTTCAAATGACGGACTTGTGATGGATCCCAAGAAAGTTCAAACTATTATGGATTAGAAGATCCCAAAAATGGTGAGAGATGTTCAATGCTTTTTGGGATTTGCCAACTACTATCGGATCTTTATCAAAGACTTCTCTCAAGTTGTAGCTCCACTTACATGTTTGACTTGCAAAGACAAACTTCAATGGAATCAAGAAGTAGAAGTGTAATTTGAAGCTTTGAAGAGAGCCTTTATTTCTGCACCAATCTTGTATCGTGTCAATTTTTCTAAGCCATTTTTTATGGAAATAGACGCATCAGATTTTGCTTTGGGTGCCGTATTGTCACAAATGGGAATAGATGATAAACTTTATCCAATAGCTTTTCATTCCAAAAAAATTTCAGCAGTCGAGATCAACTACGAGATCTACAACAAAGAACTTCTTGCAATCGTGGATTCGTTTCAAGAATGGCGCCATTATCTAGAAGGTACTTCTTACCCAATCATAGTATATACGGATCACAAGAACCTTGAATATTTTATGTCAGCACATATTTTGAATCATCGCCAAGTCCGTTGGAGTATGTCTTTGGTAAGATTTGAATTCAAGATCACTTATCAACCAGAAAAACAACAAGATTTGCCAGATGTACTTTTTAGATGATCTTATCTTGTACCAAAGGAAGGAGATGCTACGTTTGATTAAAAACAGACAATTTTCTTGAAGCCAGAGCATCTTCATCTTCGAGCAATGAAATCAACACTGACTGTTGATTCAACTTTCATTAAGCAAATTCAGTCAAGTATGTCTTCTAATCCTCTTATTCATGATATTAAAGAAAATTCTTCAAAGTCTCATGATACTTCCAAGTTTGAATTCAAGAAGAATCTACTATATTTTGAGGGACGCCTATATGTTCCAGAAGGTGAAGCTCGATTACGTGTTCTTCAAGCTCATCATGACTTTCCAGCAGCAGGACATTTTGGGTACAATAAAACTTTAGAGCTGATATCTAGGGATTTTTGGTGGCCTCAAATGAAGAAGGCAGTCAAAGATTTTGTACAATCATGTGATGTTTGTTCAAGATCAAAAACTCCTTATCATCGACCTTTTAGACTTCTGTAGAATAGATATTAGTTTGTTTTTGTAAGCTATTAGTAAAATAGATTAATAGTCCATAGAATAGTCAATTTAAGATGACAAATGATTGATTCAGTTATTAAAAGCAGTTATTATAGGATTGCGGTTAGAATTTGGAAATCAATAGCAATTATGTAGGAATTGTAGAAGTTTGTTGGGGGGCCAGACTGTGATAGTCATGAGCCGGGGTTAAGCTTGGTGCTTCTTCTTTGTTTCTTTTATTTTCTTTGTTGTTGAAGAGTAATGGATAGTTTCTGAATACTAAAAAATGAGTGTGTGGAATAAATCAGAGATTGATTTATGAGTTATTGATGATGTAATTGGAGTACTGAGTGATTGAATTATATGAAAAGTTATTGAAAGATTGATTATGGATGGAAGATTATGATTATTGTTTATTGAAAGTTGTGTGTGTGTTTTGACAGAGGAAGTTTGTGATTACAAGAATTCTGTGAATTCAGATTGGTTGGAGTGAAGTCTGTTATTCCTCGTGTTGGATGGAATTTATTGAGTTTTGAGCAGACTTTTGAGAGTGTAGGGTTGCACCTTGTGGTTATCAATTGATAAAGGAGTATTGTTATTGGGAGGAAGCATTGTAGTATTTCTTAGTATTTTAGTGGTTCGGAATACAGTTAATTGTGTAACGCTAACAAGTGAAACTCATGCGCTTAGTCTTTCTCTATATTCAAATTCCCCTACATAGGTTTATTTTGGAAGGAATTGTAGAATAAGTAAAATGACAATCACATTTTTGACGCCGCTACCCGGGATCGACAATAGCATTGAGTATTAGGAATTAACTACTAGATGACTAGATCAAAAATAGAAAGCAAATTCAGTAGTATATAATGAAAGTATATGGTTATTAAGAATGAGAACATCATAGTAAAGAAAACATATTAGTCGAAAGAAAGACAAGAGAGAGCGCAAGCAAGAGAATTATTACAAAATGAGTAAGAACGAAAGTTAAAAAGGAAGCATCGACAAAGTTGGATTAAGCCATGGTTGTATGTCTGTTGGCATATCCGAGCATATCCAGAAGCTGATCGTTCTCTAATATTTCAAACATATATATTGTTAAAAAAATTGCCAAGAGCACTCGCACAAAATTTTGTCAACAGTCCAGTGTATCTCTTGAGCTCGTTAACTACAAGTAGAGGAAACACAGAAGAATTGGATACTCTGTTTGATACTTTCTCAATAGTAGAAACTATTGATTTTGTAAAAACTAGTTCCATAGAATGGCATAAATTACTTGCTAATAAAGGCCAATGTAGCATATTTCAAAATCCATCATTTTCATCTCTAATTTAACCAATAAACTTATTCAGGGATAATAATAGTAAATTGAGGAGGTTGAAAAGTTTAGAAAAGATAATTTGGAGAAGGCAGTGGTTATTTTAATAAAGAATTAAGTGGCACATTGTCCTCTTCAATGGCGACCGGTGGTCTAGCACTTCTAATAGCAGTACAAATGGGTGACGTGAGCGATTGCACGATGAGCGTGGCTCCATTACCTACTTTTAGGGGCTTTTTGGGTGCAGATCCTAATCAACATTTGTCTCAGTTTCTGACAGCATGTATAGCCAATAATGGAAGAATCGAAGATATTTGGTTACGATAGTTGCCACCAACCTTAAAGGACATGGTGTTTGAATGGTACAACCGCCAACCAGTGGGTCAATTTTCGAATTGGGAAGTATTGAAGAATGTATTTTTAATCCATTTTCGGCCAATAAGTTTTGAGGATCATCTTCGAGAGAGGTTAATGAATAGCAAAATGATCCTAGGAGAGGCGGTGGAATTGTATTATGGCCGGGTGGCTGATATACTTAGTAAGTGGCTGAATCACCAAATGTCAGAGGTATTTATCTTATCCATATTAATCAATGGTTTGCAACCACCAAAATTAAAAATGTTTGTGAAGGAAGCTCAACCCGTTACAATGTCAACATCTCTTAATAGAGCCAAGGTTTGGAAGGAATGCCATTATGATCAGTTTTTAACTGTAGGAGCTACGATGATTCCAGTTTAAGGTAGTTATCAAAATCCGACTTGGAACGGATCAGTGGGTGCTTATCCATGGATATTAGATATAAGGACCAATACCGGTGCCAATATTTAGGGGCCAGTTAATGTCACCCCATTGCAAGCTATACCATCGAACATGACAACAACGTATATTCCATATTTTTTGTATCAATAAGAAGCATTAACTATGACAGAGATATCATTAATACCAACTCCAAAAGATTTTAATGAAACCTTGTTATTGAACCTGACGAAGAATATGGAAAAAATGGCCGTTAATATGGCCAAGGATAAGGAGAAGAGGCACAAGCCTATCAATACTAAGACCAATGTATGGTGCAATAATTGTAAAGGCCATAGTCATTTGGTAACAGCATGCCACCAACTCACTAGGACCATGGATCCATGGTGCCACCAACTCACTGGGACGTCAATCAAGTTCAATTAGGAAATATATTTGGATGGAATGGAAATCGATCTAATCGACAAAATTGAGCATTCAATAACTTTCAAAGTTCCAATTTTAATCAAGGATCTGCATCAAACTCCCAGAACTTAAGGAAGAAGTAGAAGAGGTATCAGCAATATGCTCCACTAGCGTCATCAAATTAAGTTTCCTCTATTCCAACGAGACAACCAAGATCATTTTTTAACCCTATATGGAACAAGCATAGTAGGTATATACCAGTGGAGACACCCAATATGCCTGATGGGGGTGCAAGAAGACCACTTCATTATTTTCGTTACAGACAAATTGGCCATTATGTTAGTGAATGTCCCAATCCCAGAGCCAGTGATGATTATGCGCTAGTTTGTGGGAATTGCAAGCAGTCAAGGCATACTTATCAGCAATATAATGCTCCGTTCAATTTTAATAATCGGGATCACTAAATCCAAAACTAAGAAAAAATGGAAGAGATATATCAAGGGCCTCAAGATTCTCCAATAAATCGAGTGGAATGTGTCCAAGCCGTTCTTACCTGGAGTCAACAAAAAGAGAAAAGACCAATTCAATATTTGGATGATCCTAAAGCGAAGGATCAATTTGATCCAATTATGGGAACATCCAATCCAAGTCTTGTTATAAGCCTCTTATCTAGTATGCGACCTGACTCGGTTGGGCTACCCAATGAGGTACTAATTACGAAGGCTTTGATTTCATTTCAAGCTGTTCCGTTCTCAATGTCGTTCCAAAAAATGTCTTGTCCATTGAAAGATCTTCTAGGAGGCTTGAATTCCAAGGAAGCTTCGTCTGTTGTTCCAATTTCGAGTCTAAGGTGGAAGAATATCTTACCTCAAGGAGTTAAACTCTAATCAATGAAAAGAAAAAGGACATTGAGCATTACCTTAAATATGGAACCCTACGACATATTGAAGGATTTGGATGCTATTCGGCCTTTTATTTCTATGAAGCAACTTCTAGCGATCACACCAAAGTACCGTTCTACATTGAATTCATCATTACCATGACATCAGCAACGTAATAAGGAAGTTTGTGAAGTCAGTTTGAACCTTGACCCAGGTGCACCAACTATCGATGTTTTGATTGACGATGTTATGATCTTGGGTGTTCAAGTGGATGGTGGTTCCAGTGTCAATTTAATGAACGCTGATACAATGGATGCTTTAGATTTGGAATACTTGGTACCTACGACATTGATATTACAGATGGCAGATCATAGCCGGATTAAACCAATAGATATTTTATGGAGTGTTCAAATTATAATTGCTAGTATTACATATGTAATTGACTATATCATCTTTCGGCTACAACGTTTGACTTTATCATATCCAATTTTATTGGGACAATCCTGGCTTTATCAGACGAAGGCCAAAAATGATTAAGGTCAGGGTACTTTGATAATTGATAAGGACAGTGACAAAATAGTATTATAAATGTACCCAGTACACTATCACGAGGAGTCTCAATTGCCAACATCTAAATTGACGTCGGACGATGAGTTTAGCTCCGATAATGATGCAGTCGCACTGATTACAGAGGTGTCCATGGAGGCAGTGCAACATCTTGGAGTGGTGTACCAATGTGGAGGTCCGGAGGAGTACTTGATATTTCCGACGGATTTAGATAACTCTAAGTATGTTAGTATTGATTGGATGACTAAATATGATGTACACCATGTTAGTGCCTTGGACACAAGATTTAGTACTTCGTACATGTCGGACTTACCGACTGATTTTCAACCAACGTGGGAGTTGAAACAAAATATCATCGTTGCACCTTTATGTCAAACTATTAACTTGGCGACCACAGCAGAGCCACGGACAATTAAGGTCTATGAAGGTATTAAAGACCAAGAGCTAACCTATTGGACATAATTTTTCTTACATCATAAGTCCGCTTTTGCTTGGACTTGTACTAATTTAAAGGGTATTCTCGTTGACATCTGTGAGCATCGTATCATTTTATAGGAGGGCACTAAATCGATACGACAAAGGTAACATCGAATTAATCCTAAATATTTCCTAATAGTGAAGGAAGAATTGGACAAGCTAATTACGGTTGGTTTCATTTACCCGAATAGTGAGTGGATTTCTCTAATTGTCATGGTGTCAAAAAAAAATGGAAAAATTCACATTTGTCAAGATTTCTGGAAACTTAATGTGGCCACCAAAAAGGATTACTTTCCGTTGCCTTTCACAGATAGTATATTGGATACTGTAGCTGGTCATGAATGTTATTCATTCCTCAATGTATTTTCTAGCTATAATCAAGTTCAAATTACAATAAAAGACCAGCTTAAAACAACCTTTACTACGGATTGGAGCATATTTGCTTATTGTATGATGCCTTTGGGTTATGTAATGCCCCAGCCATGTTTTAGAGAGTGATGACTTGGGCCTTTCAAGACTATCTCTAGCTATTTATGGAAATCTTTTTAGATGACTTTTATGCATTCAGTACAAAACAGGATCATCTTAATTATTTGGACAAATGTTTGGCTCGATGCGTTAAGTTTGGAATATCGTTGAACTTGGAGAAGTGTCAATTTGGTATTTTGTCCAGTAAATTATTGGGACATATCATCTCCAGCCATGATATTGCTATGGATTCGGACAAAATGCAGCATATAATGAACTTATCCGGCCTAGAGACGATCTCCGGTGTTCGTGGATTTGTGGGCCATGTCATTAATTATTGAAGATTCATTCGTTTGTTCGCAATTATTTGTCAACTTTTAACGAACTTACTAAAGAAACCTCCATTAGCTGGGACTAGTCCTATCTGGACCATGGAGTGTACCGTGGCCTTTGAAGCATTGAAGTCAAAATTAGTCTCTACACCAATATTGGTGGCTCCTCATTGGACGGAGCCCTTTCATGTGTACGTTGATGCATCTAATATGGCTATTGGATTGGTGTTAAGTCAGAAGGATGACAAGGATCTGGATCATCCTATTTATTATGCCAGTCGATAATTGGTGGCTGTCGAATATAATTACACTACTACTGAATAAGAAGCGTTAGGTATGATATACTCGGTTCAAAAATTTCCGCACTACTTGCTTGGATATCCATTTATTTTTTATGTGGATCATGATGCCCTCAAATACATGATTAATAAGCCTCAATTGAATGGATGCATTGCTCGATCGATCTTACTCTTATAAGAGTTTAATTTTATGATTGTCGTATGACCTAAGAAGAAACATGCTAATACTGATCATTTATCCCGGTTGTCTAATATTCTCCATAAGGAGCCTATCCCGGATGCTCTTTTCGACGTCGAGTTATTTGTGGTGGATGTGATTTCTCTTGAGTATAGTGAAATCATTCAGCTTCTAACCTTCTACACCTTTCCATTGACTTTCACCGAGAAACTTAAGAAGCGACTCATTCTGAAGAGTGCTCCGTATACAATGATTTACAATGCTTTGTATAAATAAGGTAAAGATGGTATTTTATGCCACTATATCTTTCCAAGTGAAGTACAATCGATCCTCAAAAGTTACCATTTGGATACTTGTAGTGGTCATTTTACGAGAGATAGTACTATTCGCAAGGCTTTAATGGTCGAATATTGGTGGCCCACAATGTTTTTTGATACGCACCAATTTGTTCGTCGTTGTGATCATTGTCAACAAATTAGTCGACTTACGGACACTTTCGCCATGCAATTAGTTCCAATCTTGGCACAGACACTGTTCAAAAAATGGAGTATTGATTTTGTCGGTCCCATCGTACCAGCGTCAAAACTTGGCCAGAAACGATATATTTTAGTCGCCACGGACTATATAATAAAATGGGCAGAGGCTATTGCTACCGACCATGATAATGCCAGTATGGTGGCTACTTTTCTATACGAGAATATTAAAACTCGATTTGGATGTTCGAAGGAATTGATTAGCAATCACGGCACCCATTTCCTAAATACTACCATAGCTGCCTTGATATATACATATGAGATTAAGCATCAGAAAACCACTCCATATCATCCTCATGCTAATGGGCAAATGAAAAAGACCAACAGAATTTTGTGCAAGGTCTTGACTAAGATAATTTTGGGGACGGGTACTGATTAGGAGACCAAATTCTTTGTGACTTTGTGGGCATATCGCACCGCATATAAAGTAACTACCAACTCTACTCCGTTTCAATTAATTTATAGTCAAGAGGCAATTTTATCCATTGAGTTTGAGGTTCAAAGTTTACGGATTGCCTTGGATGAGTGACTCAGTGACAAAGCATCTTTATATTTTCGGTTGGTAAAATTGGAAGAATTGGACGAAATACGGGCTACAACTCTTTTTCACATGGAAGCAACTCAAAAATAAAGGAAAAGTTACTATGATAGTAAACTGCGTCTAAAATTTTTTATGCCTAATGATTTGGTATTACTATATGATAGCTGGTTTAATCATTTTTCGCAAAAATTTCAAGTTCGTTGGCATGGGCCATATTTGGTGATTGAAGGTTTTTCCAATGGGTTTGTTTAATTGGAAGATTTCATGGGCCATTGCTTCAGTACCTACATTAACGGGAACCGATTACGGTTATATAATACATAAAATCCAGGACCAGTTTTCATTTTTTTGGAGGCGTGACTTCGAATGGACATAAGATAGATTTAAATTATGTGTATGCTATGATTGTGCACACATTGCATCAAACAACACTAGTAGAGGAAAGTCCTATACCAGTGTCAGTGCCTCCATAGAGAGAACAAAATTTGTTGGCACAGAATGTCAATACCACGGATGTAATATACAAAATAGGAGAGTCAAGTCGTATAGTGGCATAAGGAGTCATTCCAATTATTGAATCAAAACGGGTTTCAATTCATTTAGCGATGGAAGAGAATAAAACCCCAATTTCGATACATATTAATTGGTTGGCATTTCCACAAGGTCGATTGTTTGAAGGAATACCTCTTAAGAATGCTTTATTGAAGCACATTTTACAAATATATTATATGGTACGAGCATTGAATGTAGAGGGCAGTAGCAAACAGGATTTAGAGGACAGTAAGAAGGTAATATCAGAGCCAAATCAAAGAATTGAAGAGCAAGAACGGACGATAAATGAAATTGGAAAATCCAAGCTGGTATTGGAGCGGAAATGGGTTCACCAATATGAGTCTTGGATAAAAGAAAACGAATACATCTTGTAGATTGTGGAAGGACAATAGGATGAATTGATCCAAAATTGCAAGACATAGGATTTGGAATGGGAGAAACTCAAATGTCAATTGCAAGCGGAAGGAGACAAGGCAGAGTTATTGATGAAATAGAAAGAAGCATTAAGTGACCAATCCAGATGTAAAACAAAGAAGTTGAGGTCCAAAATGAAAATCCATCTAATATTCCACGTGTCTCTTCTTGAACCATACAAGATAGTGGACATACGAAGAAGAAGTCAAGCTCCACCTCCTCTTATAGAAGTAGAAAATAATGAAGACTTTGAAGTGGAAGAAGTCTTAAATTCAAGGCGGTGCCAAAATAAATTGGAATATCTTGTCTATTGGTGCGGATATGATATTAGTGAATATACATGGGAGCTAGTAAAGAATCTTGCAAATATAGCAAAAGAGGTGGAGGCTTTTTATAGATGACATCCATCAAAATCAAGATAAAAACTTTTTTTATAAAATAAATAAGATCCAGACAAGTTATCATTCTACTTTCAATCCTTGTTTGTAGCTTCTTTATAGTTGTGATGCTCAAGAGGTGGAGAACCAACAACTAACAGATTTGACTTAAGAACCTTCATTTGCTGACCTACCAGATGAGACATTATGATTATTACAACCTTCAAGATGACACAATCAAGATGAAGATCTTCAAGAATGACATGTTTTTTCTTGAATATAATGGCAAAATACAATGTGTTTGGTATCACGACCTTGGAAGGGACTCCTGATGTTTGATGATTTTACTAGAGATAGGAACAACTCTTGGTGGTGTTCTATGTTTTATTTGAAGAAAGTTATGAAGGCCTCAACAATGATCAAATAATTGGGTGGTCTTTCCGCTCTAGTATAGGACACTACCGATTGTTGAGAGGCCTTATCAATCATCTTCGAAGAGAAAAAAGATTAGAGTATGTGGCAAATACAATTGGTTGCATCATAGATTTCCTCAACGTATGATGACCGCTCCTCGTGGAACTCGTCCCTAAAAGGCGGGAAGAATGTCACGGACATACTCATGTAAATCAGTAATTATATATATAAATAAGTAGAAATAAGTAAAAGTAGATAAAAGTAAATTAATTCTATAGTATTTAATATGGAAGCTTCTTAGAAGCTTTATAAATGCTGCTTTGACTTTATAGGTGTCTTTAATTGACTTTTTGGATTAGAAACATGGTCAACAAGTTGGCTATGTGCCACTCATGTTATTAGCTTGAAGACCAAGCTAACTATGTGGCCCACACATAGGAAACCTTGCCTTGTAAGTCAATGCATGTGTCCTACAAAGTCGACACATATTGAAGGTCCTATAGAATGTCGCCATGTAGCTCCTAGTTAGATAGTATATATAGAGACAAGAGTGAAGCCTTCTTCACTCTTGTCAACTCTTTTCTTGCTTCCTGTCTAGTTTCAAGGATCTCTACTTTTCTTGGCTTTTGGCAATAGCCATTCTAATTTCTTTCTTAATATACATATCAAGTTATTTCTATTTTATCATCTTTCTTTGAAAGAAGTCTCACTTGTTTATTTTATCATCTTTCTTGCCCTTGACAATATCAATCATAAAATTCTTAAATATTTTTCTATTAGCAAATATCTTAAATTGCCTCAAAGTCTATTAAAACATATCTTTGTTAGAATTTTTATTTAATATAACATTAAATCTTAGAAAAAAACAAAGCTTATCAAATGTATTTTATAAATGGTTTTATATTAAAATAAAGGAAAAAATATTGCATATAAATAACAAAAAAATTTATTCCAAAGAAAATGAATTTTTAAATTATTAAGTCAATAATTTTAAATGATAATATTTTTATTGGTTGAAGTTTATTTGAGTTTAGTAATATTTTTTACTTTATATTAAAAATAATTTTAAAAATAGTTTTAGAAAATTTTGATTTAAATAAAATCTTTTTTTATTATGGAACATATTTATATACCTTCAAAAGTCAAGGAAAATTATATGTACTATAAGCACTACAAAAAAAAATTAGAAGTATGATATTTTTTATATAATAAATCTTTAGGACTTGTTTTAAAGAATTTTTAGTAGCCTCAAATATAAAAAAGAAGTTTAAGCATTTTAATAATTATGTGATACTTGTTCTAAAGGAAAGATTCCATGTTATTGAATTTATGGACTTTTTAACATCTATCTTTTTTAACGCAATTGTAGTTGTTAGTATTGATGGATTTTATTAAAAATCTTTCCATTTTAAATTTATATACTCTAATCTTATAATGGTATATTTTTTGACCAAAATGGCAGATTTTTTAACTTGTACAAAAATCATTGTGAGTGATGAAACAACCAAATTTTACTTAGATAATATCTGCTAGTACTATAGACATCTACTCAAAGACCTTTATTTGTATCAAGATTTAAGATGACACTTTTCAACATATTAGAGGTTGATATTAAGATATTTTAGCTTTTTATCTTTAAATTAATATTCAAATAATACATATGAATTAAGTATCGAAACATATTTCTAATATATTATTTATCATAATAAAAATAATTTCACAATTACTTTACTATTAATAAAAAATTACATAACAATAAAATATATTCTTTTACTAAAAAAACTCTATTTTTTATTAAATATGGTAATTCTCTATGATTTTTAATTTTAAGTTTTTTAAACTTAAAAATCCAAAATTAGAAAATTTAGCAAATAGAATGGTAGAGCTTCATATAAACATGAAGATAAAACCAAAAGAGACTTGGAAACAATAGAAATTTAATGTGGATGTTTATGAAAAAGATCAATATATATATATATATATATATATATATATTTAAAGTTGGTGAAGAGATATGATTACTTTGCTGTAATATCAATACCAATTAATCTTATAAAAAGCTTAATTATTAAAGACTTGATTCTTTTGTTATCTAAAAATATATTAATCTAATTTTATATTGATTATAGTTACAACAATCAACAAAGATCTATTATATATTTTTATGCATATATCTTAAATCATTACAACTCTTCATGTTTCTTTGTGTTTATGACTTCATCTTAAATTATCAATCATTTTTTTTTCTTATTTAGGTGTTTTGATAAATAAAAAAAGTAAAGAGAGGCTTAACATCTAAGATTAATACCAAGAGCTACACCTTATAGCTTTTAATTATTTTAGATATTTTCTACTTTACAAAAGATATAAAATATAATTTCTAATTATTTACTTATTTTTTAATTTTTTTGGTTGTGATGTTATTTTAAAGAAGAACCTCTATAATAATCAATATTCTACCTTCTTCACAAGCATTCAAGATTCTAATATTTTAATATATTATTTTTAAAATAAGATAAAAAATTCTAATATTAATATATAAATATAGAAATAATAAAAAAGATAAAATTTCTATTTTCAAATAAGATTTTAATTTTTACTAACATTCAAATTCTATAACGTATAAAATTGTTAAAAATTCAATTAAATTTTGAAATAAGCTCTAAATTTATTAGGCATTGATACATAAGAAAATCTAGCAGAATTCTAAGTTTTAGATGTAAAAAATCATTAATAGAAAGATGACAAGAAAATTAATTTTATAAATATTCTTTGTAATCTTGTCCATCTTTGCCTTCAATCAACAAAATACAACTAAACAACACATCTTTGGCACAAAATATTGTATGTCTTGTCATAACATCAATTCTTGTAGGCACTTTATATTACAAAAAATATATTATCTTCATTAAAAAATCTCTACAGTTGAGATGTATAATCTTTATTAAAAATCCAAGTATATTGTAAAGTATTATAAAGTTAAGTAGGTGATAAATTTTCCATATCTATAGGCCTTCTTAAAAAATCCTGCTTGATCATATAGATATTAAGTCTAAATATCAAAGATGTCTTTTTTCTAAAAAAGTAAGTCATTGTGATTCATGGCAACATCAAGTCTCAATTACAATAGCTTTTATGAAATAATTTATACTTCATAAATTACATTTAATAATTTAAATAATTTTTTGAAGTGGTATTATAATCTATTAAAGCTTTAGTATATAAGGCTTCAAAAATCTTTAAAAAATCTATTTTTATATATATATTAAGACTTCAACAAAGTACTCCAAAGTGTATCAACATGTAATAAAAAAATAATAATTTCCAATTTTAAAGATTTTGTGGTAGAGCTATAAATTCAATCCACTTGTTAAAATGTTCTATCATCACCAACACATACTAAGTTTTATGTGACATGATAACAAGTACCTTAATAAAGTCTAAAGACCAATAATAGCCTAACAAAGTCCAAAGATCAATAGTAGTCCAAATCAATGATAGGTAAAGGTTTCAATTGAAGTAACAAAGTATTAAAACTTGATTTAAATTGATTACATATTTCATATTGAGAAATGTATGTGGCCACTTGTTGATACATGCTAATCCATCAATATTGGTTGTATAACATAGAATGTGTTGTACACATTACAAAATATGTAAGTTCTTTATGTAATTATTATCTCAAGAGAGCTTTTATATTTAGCCTTGGAATTATGCACCTAATTCCATTAGACTACACAAAAAATTAAAAAATTAAAAATTAACTTAACAAAATCTTATAATTTGGAATTAATGCTATTTATTTCTATAATAGAGATAGTTGAAAAAAATGTCCCTTCTTAAATCTTATATAAGTCAATAAGTTCCTTTAATACATCACTAATTTCTTTATCCTATTAAAATTCTTATCCAAGCTTCGATCAAACACTACAATTATAAAGTTTTATATTAAAGTCAAGTATGTAGCTGTATGCCATCCAAAAATTACCTTCCTATTATAATTTCTATGTTATCAAGATATAATCAAGTTTTCTTTTAAGGCATTTTGATTATAAAAAACCGTTGTCATCAAAATTAATAATGCCTATTTGTGAGGATAATACTCACCCTTTAATTCAAATTATAAGATGATCTTAATTAAGAATTTCTTGTAAATGATGGTATAAAATAATATATATAAGTAATAGGAACAAAAAAAAATACAAAAAAAGTGAAACAAATATAATAAAAAATAAATTCGCTCTAAATCTTAGTCATGATATATTTATTAGATTTTTATTTAGTAAAAATATTAAAAATATTAAAGATATATTAAAGATATATTTTTAGATAGATAGTTTTATTATTTTTTCAATGACATAGAAAACATATAAATTCAATATACTATGAATAAGTGATAAAGATTTAAAGATATGAAAGTAAATAATTAAAAATTAAGTAAAAATATTTTATATAAATAATAATTTACTTATAGATCAAAGATTTGAGCTTCACTAAGGCTCACATGTAATATATATGGATGTTCTAATGAAGCTTCAAGGTTTTAGTCTTATCCTCTTAAGTAAGTCCAAGGTGCTACAATCCATGTAGAACTTGTGCACCTCCACATCTATAAGAACTATACTAATTATTGGCACTCCTATTTTCTACTAATGGGACTACTTTTTTTTTATATTTTTGATTTTAATATGATATTTAAAAATACCCAATTAAGTCTATAAGCATTGTATACTTTTCAAGTCTATTTTTATTTTTTTTATAATAGCTCTCAATGTAACAAACCTTAATTTTATCAATTTTATCAATTTAGAATATAAAATTTTATCAATTTTGAAAGTTATTCTTTCTTCTATATATACTATCTATCTAGGAGCTATGTAGTGACATTCTATAGGACCTTTAAAATGTGTTGACTTTGTACAATATGTACCTTAACTTGTAAGATAAGTTTTTCATATGTGTGCTACATAATTAGCTTATTGTCATGGACATATGCATGTAAGCCAATAATTACATGTATAAATAAGTAGAAGTAAGTAAAAGTAGATAAAAGTAAGTTAATTCTATAATATTTATTATAGATGCTTCTTGAAGCTTCATAAACGCTGCTTTGACTTTATAGGTATCTTTAATTAACTTTTTGGATTAGAAATGTGGTCAATAAGTTGGCCATGTGCCACACATGTTATTAGCTTGAAAACCAAGTTAACTATGTGGCCTACACATAGAAAAACTTGCCTTGTAAGTCAAGGCATATGTTCTACAAAGTCAACATATATTGGAGGTCCTATAAAATATCGCCACGTAGCTCTTAGTTAGATAGTATATATAGAGAGAAGAGTGAAGCGTTCTTCACTCTTGTCAACTACTTTTTTGCTTCCAATCTAGTTTCAAGGATCTCTAGTTTTCTTGGCTTTTGGCAATAGCCATTTTAGTTTCTTTCTTAATATACATATCAAGTTATTTCTATTTTGTCATCTTTCTTTCAGAGAAGTCTCACTTGTTTATTTATTTTTATCATGTTATTATCGTTGACACTTATTCTATAAACTATCAACACATGTGGCATGTGGTTAATTTATTAAAATTTGTTTTAACCTATAAATCAACTACAAATACATGTAAAGTCAAAATAATATTTATAAAGCTTTTAAAAAGCTTCTCTATAAGGTATTATGAAATTAATTTATTTATATTTATTTTTATCTATTTATATTATCTAAATAATAATTAGATTAAATATATGTTTGTGACATTACTTTCTCTTTTAAAAAAGAGTTCCATGAGAAACAATGATCACATTTTGAGAAAATCTAAGATGTTACAAATTCGATTTACTACATATTTTGATCTTTGTTTTTTTTTAAGGTAGTTGATAGGTTTTCTCAGTCATTGATAATATCTCATTCTAGAGCCAAAAGACCACCTTGTTATTTGATCATTGTTGAGACCTTCATAACTTCCTTCAAATAAAATATTTGTAACACCATCAAGAGTCATTTTTATCTCCAATAAATTCACTAAATATTGAGACTCTCTTCCCAAGTCATGATACCAAACGCATTGTATCTTGTCATTTATTTGAAAAAAAATGTTATTCTTAAAGGTCTTCATGCTTATTATATCAACTTGAAGGATGTGGTGATTGCAATATCTTGTCTGATAAGTTAGCAAACAATGGCTCTTGAGTTGAATCTACAGGTTGTTTTTTCTTTATATCTTTAATATCACAATTATATAGAATTTAAAAATAAGAATAGAAAATAGAATGTAATCTTTTTTAAATTACATTTCTTTTATAGCAAAGATTTGCTATCCTTTATCTTAGTTTTGATAGATGTCAATGATGAAAAGCTTTGACTTTCTTTGTTGCATTTATAAGTTTTTTTTTTGGCTTCCATAAAAATTGTTGTATTATATGAAGTCTTGCTTGAGAATATATTAGGCATGTAGCTGTAGATTGTAGAATAAAAATTGCAACAACAAAATCCAAATGAAAAAAAAAAATCCTAAAATCTCCTTGAATATTGGTTGGCCTCTGTCACAGATATATAACTACAAAAGGTTCGAGAAGGTTCCAAAAAATACCAATAGATTCTAAGAAGACTCTTAAAGGTTCAAAGAGGTTCTAAAAGGTTTCAAAAGATTCTAATAGATTTTAAGAAAATTCTAGAAAGTCACAAGAGGTCCTAAAAGATTCTAGGAGGCTTTAGATGATTTAAAAAGTTGCTGAAGAAGGATCTTAGCCTTACTTTGTTTTCAAGCCTCATAAAAACTTCTCAAGAAGCTTCTTAGGACCTAGTATATTTAGGAGTTGAGGTTGAAGGGATCCTCAGTGTCGATAACTCACTTCTTGTGGTCTAGCTAGGACCTTCTTACCTTATATCTAGTTGTTGTGTTAATGTTGAGTTAACTCCATTTCTTGGTCTTGAATCCTTATCTTGTATATGGTCTCTAACAGTTTGTGAAGACTGCTATAAAATAATATTAAGAGCTTGATCTTTTTTGATAGAGAATGGATTATCCCTCTTCTTGAAAGTACTATAGCATTCTAGAGGTTGCGGATTATCCCTCTTCTTGAAAGTACTATAGCATTCTAGAGGTTGCGGATTATCCTCTTCTAGATTAATATTGTTCTTTTCTTAATATTCTTTTGATTTCTTTTTTTTGTATCATACATTTTTTTTTTTTTTTTTTTTTTTTTTTTTTTTTTTTAATTAAAGGCGTATATTTCTCTAATTTTCTATGACAAAAGGTGAAAAATTCAATATATCAGACTCAAAAGAGATCAAGTTAGATTCTATTATTAATGGTCTTAAAGCATTTAGGATTAAAATAGAGACTTTCTCAAAGTAGAATGAAGAACTATATATGACCATATATAATGGTTATGGAACCAAAGTGCCTCAACTACTACATCAAATTGTAATAGAGGTTCTAAATTCTCAAACAACTATATCTACTTCAAACATGGGAGGTGCATTCACTTAAGGCAATGATTTGACAACAATAACAACAAAAGAATCAAGGATCAGTCTTCTAAAAAAGTTGGATGGCACCAATTGAAAATTTTGTGGCTTTGTAAACCAAGTATGATTTATCACCTCGCTTCAACCTCAATGATATTCCACTGAAGTCTCTTGTATTGATTTGGTTAGAACCTTGCTCTTGGATCAAGGTTTATCTTGGTTTGTGCCATTATTTGAAAAGAATTCTCTTATATTATATAATTTTAAAGCATTTTTGGCAGCATTTGTAAAAACATTTGGTGAACATGATAAGTTTTGTTCTTCAACAACTAAAATTTGAAGTCTTTGACAAAGCACCCGCTCTGCATCAACGTATGTCTCAGATTTTTTATAACTAGTATGTGATATAAATTGATGAGAAGATGCATTAATAAGTCAATTTCATTGGAGATTAAGAGATGATGTCAAAGACTTGTTGTTGTTTATATCAGATCCTCTAATACTCAATAAAGTCATTAGTCAAGTTGTCAAGTGCGATAACCATTTATTTCAATGACAACAAGATAAACGTTCTTCAATTATGCCACATGTATACACCAATTATTCTACAACTTCTTCACCACTTAATTCTAATAAGTAATTGGAAGCAAAAGATATGTAGATTGATGTAGTTTACTTCAAACTTCTTTCTAAATAAGAAAAAAAGTGTCAAAGGGAACTTGGCCTATGCTTATATATTAGAAAACTTGGCCATAAGATTGATAATTGTTCAGAGAAATGCCAGCATACATATCGAATGAAGAATGCGACCACATCATCAAAAGTGTTACAAGAAAATGAGGGAATCTTGCCATAGTAGGAACCATGTGGCTGGATTCTTTACTATCACAAACCAAAAAAGGTCTTGTATTCTCTACTAGTCCTTCTCGTTGTTTTATTATACATGTACAATTTGGAGTCATAAAACTAGATTATTGTGCATTACTTGATTTGGGAGTCTCTGAATATGTTATTGACAAAGAATTTTCTAGATCACATAAAATTTGTATAGTCAAAAAATCCAAAGTTGTACATATAGAAGTAATAGATGGTTGATCTTTATTCTTTGGAGACATCACTTATGAAACAACTCTATTAGAAATAACCTTTGACAACCATAGCAACCAAATAGTATTCAATAACATTAAATCACCATCAAGTTCAGTCATTTTAGGACTCTCATGGCTTGAAAAATACAATCTATGGATAGATTGGGTATCACGAAAGTTAAAATTTTATCTAATAGATCATGGAACTCCTAGATCTATGAAAAATCTTTTAACATCTGACAAGCCAAAACTTAAATAACATTTATTTATCAAAGCTAGAGCATTTGTAAGAGCAATCAAACAAGGTATTACATTTGATGTCTATGCAAATCTACAATCAAAACTTATAATTGCTAAAACAATAATTTCAGAGGCGTATAAGGATTTTGTAGATATATTTGAAAAGAAAAATATGGATATCCTACCAAAGCATCGCCCTTATGATTGTGTGATTGACCTTCAAGAAGGTGCTAAACCACCATTTGGATCTATCTACAATTTATCCCAAAAGGTATTACATTAAAAGAGTACATTGAGGAAAATTTGGCTAAGAATTTTATTCGACATTCTAAGTCACGAGTTGGTACTCCAATATTATTTATGAAGAAGAAATATGGATCCTTACAAATGTGTGTTGATTATCACGGTCTTAATAAAATCATGGTAAAGAATTGATATCCATTGCTATTGATATCCAAATTTCTTGATCAATTTAGCAAAACAAAGACCTTTACAAAGATTGATCTACAAAGCATGTATAACTTGGTACATATTAAGAAGGGAGATGAATGGAAGACAATATTTTGCATCAAGTATGAATATTTGAATACAATGTCATACCTTTTGGACTTATTAATGCTCTAGTCATATTTCAACACTTAATGAATGACATATTTCATAAATATCTCGATGACTTTGTTGTGATCTATTTGGATGATATTTTGATCTTTTCCAAGAATCTGAAAGACCATAAAAAACATGTCTGCTTTGTGTTAGAAAAACTATGAAGTGTTAGGCTATATACAAAATTGGAAAAGTGTATATTTTATGTACTTCAAGTCAATTTTTTTGGATATATTATTTCCAACAAATACCTTTTTATGGATCCAAAGAAAGTACAAATAATCATTGATTAGACAAAGGCAAGAACTGTACATGATATCCAATACTTTTTTGGATTTCCAAACTTCTACATGATTTTTGTTAAGAATTACTCTAAGATTACTGCTCTACTTACGCAATTAATATGTAAGGATAAACTAGACTAGGGCCCCAAAGTAGAGAAATCTTTTCAAAGCTTAAAAGATACTTTCACAACAGCTCCAATTTTGATACATCCAGATTTCAAGAAGCCATATTTTATGGAGATCGATGCCTCAGACTATGCATAAGGAGTAATTTTGTCATAATATGGAAAAGATGGCAAACTTCATCTAATTGTATTCCATTCTAAAAAATTCTTAGCAATAAAAATTAATTATAAAATTGACAATAATAAGCTACTTGCTATTATAGATTCTTTCTAAGAATGGCGCTACTTTCTTGAAGGTTCTTCTCATCAGGTGATTGTATATATAGATTACAAGAATCTTGAATACTTTATGTCAATCCGAGTATTGAATTTTTACTAAGGACATTAAAATATATCTTTATTTCAATTTGACTTTTGCATCATATATTGATCCGAATACCAACAAGGGTTATCAAATGTATTATCAAGACGTTCCTATATTGAATGAAAAGAAGGCAAGGTAGCATATGATCAACAACGAGCAATCTTGTTAAAACCTAAACAATTTCATCTTTGAGTAACCAATGTATGAATGCCTTTGGATTTATCATTTCTTAATTAATGTTTATAAAGCCTCAAACATGGACCTTCTTATTCTTAATATCAAGTGTCTTGCTAACAACCTTCTTGAAGAGTCTTCTAAATTCAAGTATGAAGACAACCTCTTGTTCTTTGAAGAACATTTATTCATTCTTGAAGGATCAACTCGCCTCCTCGTTTTTCAAACATGCCATGACTTCCTTGTAGCCGGATATTTCAGATTCAACAAGACCTTGGAACTTTTGTCTGAAGACTTTTTGTGGCCTAAAATATGAAAAGACATTAAGGAATTTGTACTATCATGTCATACTTGTTCTAGGTCAAAGAATCCTAGACATTGGCCATATGAACTTCTTCAACTCCTTCCTATTCCAAGACAACCATGGTCATCTATCTCTATGGATTTCATTACAGATCTTCTACCATCAAATTCATTTGATACTATCTTTGTAGTTATTGATCTGTTGACCAAGATGACACATTTTATACCTTGTAAGAAATCAATTACTGATGAAGAGGTGGCAAGACTCTTTATTGACAATATCTATTATTATCATTATGTCATATTGTATGGTTTTCTATCTAGGAATACATTGGATATGTAATTATAGAGAATTTAGTTTTAACTTATTGGCCAAGTTCCAATAAGTTATTTAATCTTAAAAGTTGAAGACAAATAAATACTACAATATCAAAAAGATATTTTATTAATAAATCTTTATATATTTAAGAAGGTTTGTACATGAAGCTTTCTAAAATATCTAGAAATTTTCTAACATTCTTGGCTATACCAAATCATAGCTAACCATTTGCTCATAGATTAGGTTTTCAATAACTTCTAAGGAAATCTATAATATCATCTCAAAAACTCATCTTTATATAAAAATTCAACCATAATACCATATTTCTACCTTCAATATATATATATCTATATATCTATATATATATATATATAAAGTCTTGGCTTCTAAAGTACTTCCTTATTTTGTATAAAATATTCAAGTTATTATAAAATCCCTTCAAAATATAATATTCCTACAAAAGTTTTCTTCTTCTCAAACTTTAGAAATTCATATCTCTTGATCCAACTATTCAGATTTTGCCAAATTCACAAATATCATAGAATTCACTCTTAAGCTTTATCTTACAAAAATTCAACTATAAATTCACTACTAATCGTCAAGTATCTTAAAAATCCTAGTAGGTGCTCTAAATCCCTAATTCATAAGCACCTAAGTACTATTTTCTTTATATCTCACAAATTTAAAACTCAAATGTCACAAAAATTATGTATAAAGTTTAGCAACATAAAAATACACATTCTGGGAAATTCTTAGTCAAAAACTTATCAAATTGCATAAGATATTATTCAAAATACAACTACTAGCAATTCACGTCACTTACAACTCCTTTGATTCCAAATGCTGACTTCAACTTCCAATAATTCCTTCATTCTAATTCAAAATTCATCAAAAAATATACACAAAATATAGCCAAGAAAGGTTTCTCTTTAGTCTCAGTTGCCGATCTTCTGTTGCTTTTTGTACGCGTGTGTTATATCCAAATGAATGACAATAAGTACAAAATCAATATTGTAACTTTGAGTACTTATATCTCTTTTATATAAACTCCAAATCAAACAAAATTTGTACCAAGATCATAGCTAAAAACCTAAAATTATTGATTCTAGCCTCTAAAGCTCAAATGCCTCCAAAAAACTAACCTTAATCTCTAATATGGCCTCCAGTAGACTCCTTGAAGCCTGTTGGTCATGAATTTTCACCACTAGGAATGGAGATTTTCATCATCCATCTCCAAGACCCTTCTCCAACCTTTTTTTTATAAAATTTATATAATATATGCCGAATTTCAAGCAACCATGAAGATTCACCTAGAAAAGACTCAATAATATTATAAGCTACTAGCAAATTGATTGAGGAAAGAACATCCTCCATTCCAAGTTGGTGACAAAGTATGGCTTCTTTATTACAATATAAAAACCAAAAGCCATGTGATAAGTTGGACTACTGAAGGCTAGGACCATTTGTGACTTAGAAACAAATTAATTACATAACTTATCTCTTGGAATTATCTTCAACAATGAAGATTCATCCAGTCTTTCATGTTTCACTTTTGAAAAGGTATAAAGAATTGAACATACCACGTCAAAGATAATCACCACTTTCTATGATTGAAATCAATGATCATGTTGAATTTGAGGTTAAAGAAGTGTTAGATTCAAGGATAAGACATAGAAGGCTTGACTATCTGGTCCATTGGCACGAATATGATATCAACAATTGCATATGGGAACCACTTGGCAACCTTATAAATGTACAAATGAAGGTTCAATGGTTCCATCAATGACATCTATCTAGACCAAAAGTAATAAAATAAAAATTAGTAGCTTGATAAGATGGTTTCACTATGAAGATTCTTAATTCTTAGCCTTATAAAAAAAAAGAGGAGGCAACCTCTGAAAAGGTAGTTGTTTTCAAATATTTAGAATAGTATAAGTTAGTACTTTGAGTTCACAACCATAGCCTATTTAAATTCTTTTGGTCTTATCTATTTTATATGATGTGGATAGTCAAGAGATAGATGCCTTACTAGTCATACCATTTCAACCAAGTAGCTCGCAGAGACAACTCTGAAATGAATAGCCACTTGAATCATGAAGACGTCAAAGAATACTTAATAATAGATCATTGGTAATTATGTTTCAGGTAGAATCTCCTTACGAAGGACTTTTAGAAAGAGTGTTTGCAAAAAAATTCCATAATAAAGATACCAAAGTTCATGCTTAGTCACAAGTAGAAGGCTTTGGACATTATCGATGGCTACAAGGACCTATGAACAATTTATATTACAAAAAATAACTAAAATATATAGTAGACATCATGCAACAGATCTTCAATTTCTTGCGTATATACTAGTATGCTGTAACATTGCTTCTCAGAGACCTCAAAGCTAAAAAAGGAGGTGATGTCATGGACATACAACTGAAGAAGATTCTAGAAGGTTCTAGAAGGTTCTAAAAGGTACCACTAGATTCTAAGAAGGCTCTTGAAGGTTCTAGGATGTTTTGAAAGATTTTGGAAGATTCTAATAGATTCTAAGAAATTTTTAGAAGGTCATAGGAGGTCTTAGAAGGTTCTAGGAGGCTTTAGATGATTTAAGAAGTTATTAAAGAAGAATCTTAGACTTACTTTGTTGTTAAGCCTCATCACATATTCAAATCACTCAAAATGAATCCTTTAAGAAACCTTATCAAGTTTACTTTCAAATTCCAATCTTTGATCTCCAAAAAAACCTCGGAGTTATTGTAGTTACCTAATTTTATGCCTTCAGGTCTGATTTTGATTGAAGTTGATACCAATAGACTTTGAGTATCAAATTTTATCCTTTTGAGTTAATTTTCTCTAAAATCAACTCTCAATTAATTTTTTTTCATATTTTTATATTCTTTACTTTCTAATCTATCTTATTTTATCTTATTTATGGCCTTACAAAGTAAGTAGAAGAATACTTTATAAAAAGATAATATTTATACCATTAGTTTTATTTTTTTTTGGACTATTTTTTTATTTTCTAAGATAATTTGTTTCAATATTTGAAATAATAACTTCTAAAATATAATAATTTCTTCTCCATTCTTACCTATTAGCCATGTTATATCACGACATACATTCTCTATAAACTTGTGCATCCTTTAGCATGCACCAATGTTTCTTTAATATATTATTATAGAATGTTCTTTATCTTGGTGAGATTTTTGATCTTCAATTTTTTTTTCTTCTCTCATCTTAATGTCTTATAATAGATTTTATTTTTCATCAAAACTAATATTTTTACTTCTTTCTTTTAATAACTTGATTCTCTTACTTGCTATAGATATCTTAAATTCTATACCATGAAGATATTGTAATAAGTATATTCTATTTTCATATATATATTTGACAAAAAAAGATCCAATCCATCTTCTTGAAAATTTCTTTGATGTACTATGTTGGTTGTTCAAACTACTATCATAAATTAACATCTAGTTACAATTTTGAATTAGTTTTCGACACAATAGATGCTTTTTGTCAAATTTTTTTTTTTTTTTTTATCTTGCCTCTTTTAACTTTTTTATAGCTATCTCAATGTTGTTGGATCTTCTTTCAAGTTATCAAATCTATAATGTTAATAATACTTTTCTTGTTAAACCATCTTTATAAGATAATACATTTTATGTTGTTACAACTTTTTCTATTGGCATCACTGATTTTTATCCATATATCAATTCTATTGACATATTTTTCATAAAGTCGTACTATGAATTGTACAATCTATTCATAATGCAAATGGTAATAACTTAAGCCAATCACCTATCTTTCTTTTGCATGCTTTAACTAATGCTTTAACAATTGAAAAGTGCCTATATTCACTCTTGCTATTTCCTTCCAAATTATATGTAGTTAATAATGCAAGTCTAATGCCCATCCTCCAAAAAAATTCTTGTGCTTCATTTGTATCTAATTTCTCTCTATTTATAGTGATTTTTCCAATACAACTATATCAGAAAATAATTTCTTCCAATATAAATCGACATATCATTTGAATAATCTTTATTTGGAGCACTCTTCCCTCTACTTGATTTGTCAAATCCTCTTGAGTAAGTATTAAATATTTCTTTTGTCTAAATCCTATTAGCATTGCAACTAAATCAACTACCTATTTATAGTAAATTGCTAATGGATATGTTAGGTATAATCCATCTCGATGACAAATATTTGAATATATTTGACAAATTTAACAAGATCCTACAAAATTTGCCACATCCTTATGTATATCCTTTGACTAATATATATATATTTTTACCTTTATAAATATTGTCCAAATGCCTTGATGTCTGACCTACTAACTTTTATAAAATTCTTTAATGATATTTTTTTGAATGTCATAATCACATACAATTCGTTGAGGCATTCCATCCCTTTGCTTTGGATGCTTCCATAAAAATCTATCTTAAAGAAAATATCCATAGTCCTTCTTTCAAATTCTTTTAAACTCATAATCCATCTAATCTTCTTGCCATTTTAGTGTACTTAAATATTTTCCTATATACAATCATTCAACATCATATAACTCTTCTAAAAATAATTCAAATGGTGCAGTCAAATATAATCCATCCCTTCTTACTTACAAAATCAAATAAAGGTTGGTGCTAATATTTTCTTCATCATCAACCATATCATCTTCATCATTATATTGTACTCGTGATAATATATCTGCAAGCACATTATCTTTTTTTAAAATATGCTTGAATTCTAGATTTGTAGACTTCATATAGGCAATTTATCTTAAGATTGTTATATTTGGTATTAAACAACTAGTAATCATGCCTAGTAAGAATAAACAATCTATTTCTATAACTACTAATATACCAATCAAGTAATCTTTTTTATTTTTTATAGCTATTACTATATTTCATAATTTTCTTTTAATTTGTGCATATATCCTCTACATAGCATTCAAAATCTTTGCTTCAAATCTTACTACATCTATATTTCTTTATTCATCATTTTGTCCAACTGCCTAACATATTTCAATTAAATTCACATCCATTATTAATATTACCAACCTTCTACATTTATAATTTATTTTCTTCAAAGTTGGAGGTAAAAAAAGAAAATTATAATTTTTTTCATAGCTTTTTCTTTGTTCTCCTTTTCAACAAAATTTTTGATTCTTTCATAACAATTCATACAATGGATCTACTATATGTGCAAAATGAGGTATCCATATATGATAGAAAATACATGTTCCTAAAAATCTTCAAACTTCTGTTGTCTTTGCACATTCTTTCATCTTTTTCATACTTAGCTTGCATCCATATGATCCACACATGTGTTCTACCATCAAAACGTCTTTTATCTCAAACATTGATTTTGTCTCTAATAAGGTTAAATGAATGTCTTCTAATCTTGTTAAAATCTTATCACAATCATCAATATGATTTTTTACAAACTTCTTACATCCTTTTGAATCCAATGTCTCATCTTTTCTTTTCTTTTTACATCCTTTAATTGGCACATCATCTAAAAAAGGCATTATTATACTTGAAATAAATTCTCTTAATACCTTTTACATTCCATTTATCATGTATGCCACAAAATTTGTAGCCTCTTGTAGTAATGTATATATTCTAATCAATCCTAATAGCTTTTTTATAGTTATCAAATCTTTATTTTGCATTGCTAAATAAAATTGATCTTATCTTGAATAAAGATTGGATATAGAATAAATTTCTTTTTTTACAAATATCTCTCTAAATTCATCCACTATTGGATTATATATCATGTTCTTAATAGTTATTTTATTTACCAATTTTATATCATGAATAAATCTCAATGTTTCATTTTTCTTAGATATCATGAATCATTGATTAAAATATGATACAATAGATGGTTCTAAACTTTCTATTTTAATCCTTTCATTGAATAATTCAATAAGCTTAGACAAATGGATTTTTAAAATTGAAATTGGCTTTAAATTCCATGGTTCATGTGGAATTGTGAAAATAACCATAAGCGCTACCACACTTAGATCCAGACATCATACTTCATTTGGTTTAAATGAAAATGCCTTGCCATATTGAAAAATCATCTCTTTGAAATATTTTTTCTCATCTTTTGTCAAAAAATCCTCACATCTAATCTTTGATTCATCTAATGTTAAATTATCTTTAAATTCATGCCCTATTTTCCTTGGATCTCTCAAATTGGATTTTATGGAAGCTCTTTCAATTCTTTTCTCACAATTTAAAGGTAGTAGCAATGCCATTGGTTTAACCTTCTTGGCAACAATCTTGTATTTATTTTCTACTTTCTTATTATATCTATCAACATATTCTTTCACTTCGTAATAAAATTCCTTAGATTGCATATTTATTACCTTATAATCACCTTCAAAATCCAAATCCAATAATACTTACAATTTACATGTAGTATCACCATAGCCACTTTCTTCAAACATCTTCAATATGCATTCATCTTCATGAAGCACTCCACATTTTTTCAACTCATATTCTATATTTTTGATATTTTTCTTTTCTATTCTTTCAAAATTATTTATATTTTTAAATGAAATATATCCATCCCATGATAATATAACAATGGCCTCATCTCTTCTAATAAGCAAGAAGCTATCACATCTTTTATTATTGCAATCTTATTTTATAATGGTATGTGATAAAAATCCCTCATATGTTCATCTGTAAATTCTCTAGTAATCTTTGGCAAAGGTAGCTCTCTTAAATTCTCACAATTTCTCTCATGATTAATACATATCATCAAAAATTATATTATTTTTATTCCTCTTTAATTCCTAATTTGAGCATATGCCAATCTATTTTCTATAATCTTTGTTTCTATGTAAGTAGCCATAATATAAGGTTGTCTTAAATTAATAGGATAAATAGACATATCTTGCACAAAGAAATTTTTCTTATTACTAGCATCTCCTATTGTAATCTTTACATTTCGACATGCTCCATATAATTTTCTTCATGAATTATTTGTTGCTTGAATCATCCATCTATGCTTGGTGCCAATAGGCTACTTTCTTCTTTTATACAACTCTTTTGACATCAAATTAATATCTGAACCATGATCAATTAATGCCACAATAGGTTCTTCTAAATTATCTAATTTCATCAATATTTCCGCTCTTGCTCTTATTCAATGACTACAAGAATAATAACTTGAAGTTTGGATTTTTTCTTTTTCTTCTATAATTCTTATATATGAAACATCTCCATATGTATAATTATTGTCCTCTTCATCTATCATCACTCTAGTTCCATGTGCATTTGAAGCCATATTTTCACTTAAAATTTGTCATTTCTTCTTAATAATATCGATAATGACCTCATGGAATTTTTTCTTTGCTATCCCAAGAACAACTCTCAATGTAAATTCTACCTTGTCATTTAAAATGCATTCTTCTAAAATCTTCTTCAAATCCATTATTGCCTCAATATTCAATTGCAATTTATAAGCATGTGATTTTTTTTTTTTTTCACAATTTTTCTTTCCTTTGTAAAAATATTCTCTATTATTTCTTCATGCATAATATTCCTTTGTTGTTGTGATTCTTTTTTTTTTTATAGTTATTTTTTATGGTCCTTCATTATTTTCATATCTCTTTTATTTTTCTTCTATTAATGCTTTATATTGACTCCTTGCAACATGTACATGTACAAGTAGACTATCATCTGGATCATTCCAATTCATGGTTTTTCAAATAGACTTGCCTGCATTGACTAATATATCTCTAACAACCTTCTCATTTGCTGCTCACTTCATTGCACTTCGCTACAATGAACTTATATAATTCAGTGCTTCAATACTTATGCTTGTACAATCTTAAATAAGTCCAATTCTATATGTCTTTGCTTCTATTGTATGAACTATCAATACTTTCATACTTCCATTGTCAAAGCTTATCTTCAATTTTTTTCCACTTTTTTTTAGGTATATTATACCATCTTTGAAAAAATTAATTCCTTTACATAGCTCTTTTATAAAATCTTTACATTCTCTTCTCAAATGATCTACCCTATTATGCCATATGCATCTATGTACTACACCTTCCATTGATCCTAATCTTTGTTTTGTTGATATTCTTGATGATTGACCCTTCTCCTCAAATTTTGTAAATTTTATCTACAAATCTCTCATCCGTTGTATAATTTCATCAATGCCTATTTCTTCTTTCTTTGATATAGCCACTGAAGGTTGAATCATAGATATAAGATTGGTAGTGGATATTTTTACTTGAGATACTTGCAATGGTCTTTGAATATCCACCCTGTCCTTTCTCTTTTCTCTTTTTATTAGTAATCCTACTACCTCTTCTACTTCTTTTTAATTTTTTGATAATCCTTCATCTTTTTTTTTATCTTTAAGTAAGATTTCTAATTTTACTTACAACTTCCTATTAGCTGCTTAAAAAAAAAATCTACTTTATTTGGATCCAATAATTACCTCTCTTTCTTTGATAAATAAGAATATTACTTTTGAAACTCTTTTAATAACTCTGTCGCTAGACAATCCTTCCTTGGCCTTTCAATTCATTCAAAAAATGACTTCTTTATAAATTTGTCACTATCTTTCAAGAAAAATTCATCCTTCAATGCCTTAAAAAATTTCTTCCAAAAATCTCTAAAATATCCTATAAATAATTTTACTTAATTTATTCTAATCTTGTATTGTAGTTTGGCTACAATATAAAAATATCATATTTATATATTTGATATATAATTTACTATGTAACATAGAAAAAGCTATGTTAATAAATTTTACTTGATTCTAAAATAAAATTAGATTATTATTCTAAAAAGAGGTTTTTTAAAAAGACTATTATTAAAACTTATATGACTTTATTTTTTTTGATAGTAAATTTTGAAGTTGATCTTATTAGTAGTAAATTTTAAATATTTATAGTTATCCTTGTTAGACATTGGTGACCCTTGAAGTTTTATTTTTCTTTTTTTATTTGGTGTTTAGGGCATATATTATGTAAATCTTATTAAAAAAAAGTTTGGAAAAGAGTCTTGGATACATAAAGAGAAGTTAAGGCATCTACACAGATGAATGGAGATAGATGATGAAAATTTCCATTCCTATTGGCCAAAAATCATGCTCAATGAGCTTCAAGGAGGCTATCTAAGACCTTATTAGTGATTAGGATTATTATTTCAAATGCATTGAGCTTTTGAGGCTAGAATCAGCAAGTTTAGATTTTTGGCTATGGTTTTGGTAAAAGATAGAGATTATGAGTTGAAAGCCTTTTGAAAATTAGCAAAATGAGAGTGTTGAAGATGAGCAAAATTACTTGCTTAATTACAACCACATAGAAATTAAGCATAGTATATTGCTAATAGTAAAAAGATAACAAAGAATTAAAAGAAGTTACTACGGTGGTAGCTAGGATTTGTTAAAGGTAACTAGGTTAAGAAAGAACCTAAGATTTAGTTGGATGAAGTAAAAATGGATGTAATATCAAAAGGATAGAAGTTGTCTCATTGGTTAGCAACCACCACTTATAAATAAAAAGTATTAGAAGTAAGAGTTATCTTACTCCACACTTTTCTTTGTGTGCAAACCTTGCTGATGCTAAGTGTTTGTAGCTTTTAGACTTCTTTTCTTCAATAAATATATAATAAAAATGTGAACAAAAATTATATAATGATATGTACTTTATCATCTTGGTTCAATAATAGTTCTAAATATTTAAACAAGGCTTTTATAAAATCCTTTTAGTTTATTTTTTTTATTTTAATAACTAGTAGATTAAAGATTGATTAGCAAATTTATAATTTAGATTATAAAAACTCTTCTAATATCTTTGAAAGGCCATCAATTAATAAAAATAAAATAGATTAGATAAATTTTTAGTATGAACAATTCATAGATATAATTAAAGATATGATCATATTAAAAAAATCCTAGTTAAAGTTGGATTGTTACTAGAGGAATGACCACTTGTGAGTTGACATCAAAATCAGACCTCTAGTTATTAAAATAATTGCTTAGGAAAAAATAGGGAAGATTTTGGAAATCAAGTACTTAGATTGAAGAGTTGGCTTTAAATTCATTTCAAAGTTATAAAACTTGTTTTCATAGGTTTTGACAAGTTTTTATAATAGTTGTATAAAATCAAGGTTTATAGTGGTGACTTTGGATTTATGCAATAAAATTAAAGTTAGTACTATTAGCAATTTGTGAGATGTGTACAAAATCTACAATTCAAGTTTTGTCAATGCATAGTTGAATAGATGTGCTAGTTGTATGTAAATTTTCGTATTATTTTAATAGTACAATTGAGAGATATTTAGTTATTAGTGTAAGAAAGTACTAAAAATTAGCAAATTAAAGTTGGATAATATTTTTGCAATATCTAAAAATCTATGTACTGGAATTAAGAGAAATTTGGCATGATTTTAGTAGATTAATATATTAAGCTAAATACCAATTAGGAGCTAAAGTTAATAATTGGAGATAGAAAAATTATTGCTCAAACTTCATCATCAACCTTTAAGTTGGTTGTTGAAGAACACAAATGCGGTTCTTTTGCATTTTTTTCATAATTCATAGATTAAATTGAGTTGAAATTTATTAAGCATATAGAAGATATATTATTTTATTAGTTTATAAAATTTTTCATCAATTGAATGGTTAGATCAAGAATTACAGCTACTTGAAGTGAATTTCCTAGGATAAAGATTTGGAGAGAAAATTGGAAGTTACAAAAAAGAACAAATAACAAGACAATTAGGATTTGTATTTGCTTGAGGAAATAAAAAAGAGTATTTTTGAACACTTTGCATTCACTTTAAATCTTTTTTTATTAGAATTAAAATTGCTTTTTTTTTAATGGTTGGAATTTATTAGGATTTTTTGGATAATTATAATATATCACTTCATCTTTTTATAGCTAGGTTTTTGGTGCATTTTTAAATAAGAAGTGACAGAATACAACAATGGTCTATATTTTATTTGAAAAAACTTGTTTTTTGACACACTATCTTCTTTAACAAGCATATTATTTATTTTATGATTACTTTGCTTCTTTTGACAATAGTAAGTAGTGTGCTCTGATTTTCCATAATATAAATATAATCTTTTTTGATGAAAATGACTCTATTCTTGTTGAATAAGACATTTGAAATATATTTCATTAATTTGCATATCCTCTACTTCTAAATTTATGTGTTAAAATGATGTTGGTATTACCATTAAATTATAAAAATATTAAGGCCTACTTATGTAATTCTCAAATCAAAATTCAAAAAATCAATTGTCATATTTTATAGCAAAATCAATCGCTCAATTCAATGTTTGAAGATTATATAAATTAAGCATAAATTTCTTTACCTTATATTTAAATTTTTTTAAAAATTGGCTTATAAATATAGCATCATCCTATTAAATATCAATTACAAGTTGTTAAAATTGTCAAGCACACAATGTTATAAATTAATTTTTTTATTACAAAACATGAATCTTATTTATTTTAATATAACTATATCATGTTATTTTATACAAAAATCAAAACTTAGCTAAGAAAGCTTTTAAATTATCTAATATCAGATCATGTCATTTAAAAAAAGATGAAAATTATGATAATATAGAATCAAAAACTAGTGTTTTAATAAATTTGACTTACAATCTTAGAATTTGGATAGCTTTGGAATTGAAGTTTAATTTTTAATTGTATTTGATTGATTAATCCAAAAAACTTTAATCTTATACCATCAAACTTTTCAAGTAAGACAATTCTTGGTTTTCTAGAGCTTGAATTATATTCTACCATAAGAGAAGGGATATAGTTTAGTACAAATGTTGAAGCAGCTCCAATCACCTCTATATCTCTATTTTCTACTATTCTTATTTTTTCTTATGGTGGTAAATTGAGTTGATACATTGCAAGTTATATTCTCTTAATTGTTCTTGTATTTATGCCATTGTATTCTTCATTTCAATAAACTTTATTATAATAATATTTAGAAGAAAATAGATGTTTAATATCACTCAAGACAAGTAAAAGAATGAACTTAAGAACAAAAAAAATATTAAAAATAATATCAGTTCAAAAGAAGGTAATTTGTAACTTTTAATATGCTTATGTCTTATTAAGAGAAAAGAATAATTCTTTTTTAATCAAAAAAAGACAAAGCTCTGATATTATAAGTTATTCTTATTAATTTGTCAAAGACAAGAACTTGACAAAAGTAAATAAACAAGTGAGACATTCTTAAAGTAGTATAAAAAAATAAAAATAAGAAAGTATGTATATTAAAAAGAAATTGAAATGGCTATTGCCAAAAGATAAGAAAACTATAGACTTCTTGAAGCTAGATTAGAAGCAAAAAAGAAATTCACAAGAATGAAAAAGACTTCACTCTTGCATCTATATATACTATCTACCTAAAAGCTATATGGCAACATTCTATAGGACCTTCAAAACTTGTTGACTTTGCATGATATATATCTTAACTTACAAGGCAAGTTTTCTATATGTATGGCACATAGTTAATTTATTGATCAAGTTTTTAACCTATCAATTAATTATAAATACATGTAAAATAAAAATAATATCTATAAAGCTTTTAGAAAGCTTTTGTAGAAGATATTATGAAGTTAACCTACTTTTACATATTCTATATATTCATATTTTTTAGGTAATAATTACAATTAATATATATCCGTAACAACCATGTAGCTAGAGTCTTATAAAACATCTATTAAAAATCTTATCATTTCTTTAAATTCTTTATCTTATTTTATAATAGATATTTATTTAAGACCAATAAATTATAAAATATCTACCTTATTAGATTCAAGAGCCTCAACTTGTTTTTATAAACAAAGACTTTTTTAAAAAATACGAAATATTGTTAGTCAAAAAAATTAAGCTTGTATATGTAAAAGTCATAGATGGTCATATTTTATACTATAGAGATATTATTTATAAAAATATTCTTTTAAATATAGCATTTTATAGTTAAAATATCTTTGTAATATTTAATAATACTAGATCTTTCTTCAATCCAATTATTTTGAATTTATTATGGTTAGAAAAGCATAATCTTCAAATATATTAGATTACTTAACATCTTGGTTTTCTCTATTATATAATCTAAAATTTTAATATCCAAATAGAATTCATAAATTTAATTCAATCATATTCTTATTAGGAGGTCCAAGAGCTATTATGCATAGTAAAAAACATTGTCACATTTAGTAATTTATACCACTCTCATTTTTAATGGAAAAAAGCCTTTAAGTGGCATTCTAATTTAGAATTTAGATTATTAAGATATTTTTTAAAATAATAGTATAAATATTTGTGAGGATAAAATTTATTCTTTATCTCAAATTATAAAATGGCATCAATTAAGAGTTATTTGGTAATGTGAAGTAAAAAAAAAATAGTTTAAAAAAAAGAAAAATATAAAATAAATAAAATGAGTATAATCAAAAAATTCCTTATTACAAAATTTAGTTACAATTTTTTTATTAGATTTTTATAAAATAAATTAAAAAAATAAAATTTAAAATAAATAATTTTATTATCTTTCTAATGACATAAAAAAATATAAATCTAAATTATTGTGAATAAATTATAAAGATTTAAAGATAAAAATAAATAATTATTTTTTACATCAAGAATAACTTGCTTAATAGATCTAAGATTTAAACCTCATTAAGATTGGTTGTAATGTATACAAGTGTCATAGAAGGACCTCAAGGCCTTTCTTACCATCATACCTACATCCAAGGTGCTACAATCCATAAAAAACTTGTGCACCTCTCTTCCTAAAAGGACTATATTAATTACTGATTGTTCTATTTTTTGCAAGTAAGATTATATTTTTTTTTATAGTTTTTGATTCACTAAGGTATTTAAAAACACCTGATTAGCCTAAAAACCTTATATGGTCTTTATATCTTATTCCACTTCTTCATTATGGCTTGTATTATCAAGGTGGTTAAATTCATTTTTATCAAAGTCTTAAAAATTACTCTAAAAATTCCTAAAATCTTCTAAAAAATATCTAAATAAAATTCAAAATTTATATAATATTTTTAAAATTTTAATATTAATTTAAATCTATATTTTTCTATCTTTGTGATTTTTATAATAATAAAATAAATTAAAATCAACTAAAATACTTATTTTTTATATAAATAATTTAAAAGATATAAAGGTTTTATTCATACTTCTTGTAACTACTAACTAATATTTATAGATTTTTCATAAATAATAGATATAAATCAAAAGCCAATATACATTCTCGTGTCAATAATTAAATATTAATACTTAACAATGAGCCAAATTATAAAATTAATTAAGAAAATTACTTCTAAATCTTATTAAGACTCTATTCTTATGATTTTTTTAAAAATAAAATTCTTTTAATTCATAACTCCATCTAAATTCTAATATATGTTTAAATAATAATAATAAAAATTTAATATTAATATTTTATATTTAAATAACTTAAAATTATATTTTTAATATATTTATCAATTATGATTTATTGGTGGTATTCAAAATATTCTTTTATAGTATTGTCTTTATGGTTGCTTAATTAATCTTTAAGAAAAAACTTAAATTATTGAAAAAAAAGAAATTAGAAGCTATAACACTTAGCATTAACAAGGTTATATATAAAATGATATATGGAGTAGGATGACTCTCACTTCTAATACTCTTTACTTATAGCTAGAGTTTACATCACTTGCATATTAACTTAATTATTTTCATCCTTCTTACATTCAACTAAATCTTAGATTCCGCTTATCTTAGCCGCCACCATACTAATATCTTTTAATCTTTTGTTATCTTTTGACTATTAGCAACTTATTATGGTTTAATTCTATGTGGTGGCAGCTATGAAAGATCTTGCTAATCTTCAATACTCTTACTTTGCTAATTATCAAAAGGCTTTGAGATCTCATACCTCTATCAACTTGTGGTGTCTATCCTTTACCAATGCTTTTGTAAGTACATCAATAAGAATATCTTCTTATCAAGGGCAAGAACATGATTAAAAAAAATAAAAAGTGAGACTACTCTCAAAGAAAGATGACAAAATAGAAATAACTTGATATGTATCTTAAGAAAAGAACTGGAATGGCTATTGACAAAAGTCAAGAAAATTAAAAACCCTTGAAACTAGATTGGAAGCAAGAAAGGAGTTGATAAGAGTGAAGAAAGCTTCACTCTTGTCTCTATATATACTATCTAACTAGAGGCTATGTGGCAATGTTCTATAAGACCTCCAATATGTGTTGACTTTGTAGGACACATGCATTGATTTATAAGGCAAGTTTTTCTACATGTGGGCCACATAGTTAGCTTGGTCTTCAAGCTAACAACATGTGTGGCACATGGCCAACTTGTTGACTACGTTTCTTATCCAAAAAATCAATTAAAGACACCTATAAAATCAAAGTAGCATCTATGAGGCTTCTAGAAAGCTTCCATAGCAAATACTATAGAATTAATTTATTTTTATCTACTTTAACTTACTTCTACCTATTTATACATGTAATTATTGGCTTACATGCATGTGTTCATGACATTATCCCCAATTTTAGGGACGAGTTCCACGAAGAATGGTCATCATATGTTAAAAAAATCTATGATACGACAAATTGTATTTGCCACATATTTTGATCTTTGTTCTCTTCGAAGATGATTGATAGGGCCTCTCAACCATTGGTAGTGTTCTATATCAGAGCGAGAAGACCACCCAATTATTTGATCATTGTTGAGGCCTTCATAACTTCCTTTGAATAAAATACTTGAAACACCGTTAGGAGTTGTTCTTACCTCTAGTAAAATCACCAAACATTGAAAGTCCCTTCTAAGGTCATGATATCAAACACGTTGTATCTTGCCATCTATTCAAGGACAAACATGTCATTCTTGAAGATCTTCATCTCGATTGTGTCATTTTAAAGGTTGTGATAATTGTAATGTCTCGTTCGGCAAGTCAGTAAACAAAGGCTCTTGAGTCGAATTTATTGGTTGTTAGTTCTCCATCTCCTCAACATCACAACTACAAAGAAGCTACAAATAAAGATTGAAAGTAGAATGTTATCTTGCTTAGATCTTATTTCTTTTATAAGGAAGGTTTTTGATCTTGATTTTGTTCAATGTCGTTGATAAAAAGCCTCCACCGCCTTTGCTGCATTTGCAAGATTCTTTACTGGCTTCCATGTGCATTCACTAATATCATATCCATAATAATAGACAAGATATTCTAATTTATTTTGGCGTTGCCTTAAATCTAAAACTTCTTCGACTTCAAACACTTCATTATTGTCTATTTCTATGGGAGGAGGTGGAGCTTGTCTTCTTCTTCATATGTCCACTGTCTTGTATGGTTCAAGAAGAGATAAGTGGAATACAAGATGGATTTTCATTGACTTCGATAGGTTTAAACGATATGTAACCGGATTGATTTGTGTAAAAATAGAAAATGGTAAAAGCCTTTGATAGTCCAACTTATCATAAAGATGAGTGGTCTTGATATTGTGACAAAGTAATCATATCTTATCACCCATGTGAAATGGTGGTTGTTCCTTTTGATAGACATCCACTTTGATCTTTTATTGTTCTTGACCTTCTTTTAACTACACCTTTATTGTTGCATGTAGCTTTGATAAATGAATTGCCAAATCTTTTGCAACAAGATTATCAACTTTTAAAAAGTCAAAAGTATCAAATCGTGGATGATAACCATAATTGACAAAGAAAGGTGTTTATTTTATAGAAGAATGTACCATGTTATTGTAAGCAAACTTTGCCAATGGCAAAAGAGTTGTCCAATCATCTTGTTGATAGTTAATGGTACATCTTAAATACTGCTCCAAAACTTGATTAACATGCTCCATTTGTCCATTAGTTTAAGAATGGAATGTCGAAAATAGTTTTATATCTACTTTTAGAATCTTAAAAAGAGTTTGCCAAAATCTTGATACAAATTGAGTTTCTCTATCTGATATAATATCTTTGGATAATCCATGATAGCAATAGATGTTGTCAAGAAAGATCTTAGCTATTTTTTCACCTGTGATAGATTTTGTACATGGTACAAAATATGCCATCTTAGTAAAACAATCTACTATCACGAATATAGAGTCATAAGAACTTGAAATTAAAAGATCTATGATGAAATCTATAGAAATAGAAGACCATGGTTGTTTTGGAATAAGTAATGGCTGAAGAAGTCTGTAAGGTCGATGACAAAGAGTTTTTGATCTTGAACAAATATCACAAGATTGTACAAAATCTTTGATTACTTTTCACACTTGGTTCCACCAAAAGTCCTTGGATATTAGTTCCAAAGCTTTATTGTACCCAAAATGTCTTGTTGCTGAAAAATCATGATGAGCTTGAAGAACACGTAATTGAGCTTTACCTTCTGGAATATATAAGCGTCCTTCAAAATATAGTAGATTCTTCTTGAATTCAAACTTGGAAGTATCAAGAGACTTTGAAGGATTTTCTTTAATATCATGAATAAGAAGATCAAAAGACATACTTGACTGAACTTGCTTAATGAAAGTTGAAACAAAAGTTAGTGTTGATTTCATTGCTCAAAGATGAAGATGCTCTGGCTTCAAGAGATATGTCCATTGTTAATCGAAAGCAACATCTCCTTCCTTTGGTGTAAGGTAAGATCGTCTAGAGAGTGCATCTGACAAACCTTATTATTTTCCTACTCGATAAGTGATCTTAAATTCAAATCTTGACAAAAATATACTCCAACGAGCTTAGCAATGAGTCAAAACACGTGTTGACATAAAATATTCAAGGTTCTTAAGATCCGTATACACTATAATTGGACTAGAAGTACCTTTTAGATAATAGCACCATTCTTGAAACGAATCTACAATTGCAAGAAGTTCTTTATCGTGGATCTTGTAGTTGATCTTGGTTGCTGAAATTTTTTTGGAATGAAAAGCTATTAGATGAAGATTATCATCTATTCCTATTTGTGATAATATAACACCCAAAGCAAAGTCTGATGCGTCTGTTTCCATAAAAAATGGCTTAGAAAAATTGACGCGATACAAGATTGGTGTAGAAACAAAGACTGTCTTCAAAGCTTCAAATGCTACTTCTGCTTCTTGATTCCATTGAAGTTTGTCTTTATGTAGAATAGATATTAGTTCGTTTTTATAAGATATTGATAAAATTAAATAATAGTCTATAGAATAGTCAGTTGAGGAGGACAAATCGTTAACTTAATTATTAAAAGCAGTTTATTACAAGATTACGGTTAGAATCTAGAAATAGGAAGTAAGTATATAGGAGTTGTAGAAGTTAGTTTGAGTGCCAGATTGTGATAGTTATGAGCCAGGGTAAGCTTGGTGCTACCTCTTTGTCTCTTTATTTCTTTGTTGTTAAAAATTAATAGATAGTTTCTGAATACTGAGAAGTGAATCTGTGGAATAAATTAGAGATTGATTTATGAGTTATTGATTATGTAATTGGAGCACTGAATGATTGAATTATATGAGGAGTTATTAGAAGATTATGATTGTTGTTTATTGAGAGGTGTGTGTGTTTTGATAGACGAAGTCTGTGATTATAGAAATTATGTGAATTCAAATTAGTTGGAGTGAAGTTTGTTATTTCTGGAGTTGGATGGAAATTATGTATTTTGAGCGGTCTTTGGAGAATGCACGATTGTACATTACTGTTATCAGTTGATGAAGGAGTATTGTTACTGGGAGAAAGCATTCTAGTATTTTTTGGTATTTTAGTGGTTTGGAATATGGTTAATTGTGTGACCCTAACAAGTAAAACTCATGCACTTAGTATTTTCTTGTGTTTGAATTCCTCTACACAGATTTATTCTGAAAGAAATTATAGAATAAGTAAAATGATAATCACATTTTGGCACCGATGCCGGGGATAGACAATAATATTGAGTATTAGAAATTAACTATCAGTTTAGTTAGATGGAAAATAGAAAGCAAATTCATTAGAATATAATGAAAGAGTATTGTTACTAAGAATGAGAACTTAACACTAAAAAAAATATGGCAGTCAAAAGTAATAATAGTGTAATTATAAGCAAGAAATTTGTTGTGTAACGAGCAAGAATAAAAGTTAAAAAAGAATCATTGACAAAGTTGAATTAAACCATGGTTGTATGTCTGTCGGCATATCCAAGTATACCTAGAAGCTGATCGACATCAAATATTTCAGAAGTATATACTATTAGAGAAATTGTTAAGAGCACTTTCAGAAAATTTAGTCAATAGACCAATGTTTCCTTTGAGGCTGTTAGCTGCAAGTGGGAGAATCACAAAAGAATTGGATACTCCATTGGATACGTTTCTAATAACAAAAGCTTTTAATTTCATCAAAATTGGTTCCATAGAGTGGCATAAATTACTGGTGAATAAGGTGACATGAGTAATTGTACAACATCACTATTGAAGAGAATAATATTTGAATAGCAGTACAAATAGGTGACATGAGTAATTGCACAATGAGCGTGGCTCCATTATTTACTTATAGGAATTTTCCGCGTGCAGATCCTAATCAACATTTATCTTAGTTTCTAATAACATGTGAAGCCAATAATGGAAGAACTGAAGATATTTGGTTACGATGGTTGCCAGCAATCTTGAAAGACACGACATTTAAATAGTACAACTGTCAATGAATGGGTCAATTTTTTAATTGGAAAGCATTGAAGACTGCATTTTTAATCTATTTTTGCTTAATTGGTTTTCAGGATTAACTTAGAGAAAGATTAATGACTAGCAAAATAAGTCCAGGAGAGGTAGTGGAATCATACTATGGTCATGTGGTAGATATACTCTGCAAGTGGTCAAATCACCAAATACCAAAGGCTTTTGTATTGTCCATATTAATCAACGAATTGTATCTACCCGAACTAAAATTTTTTGTAAAAGAGATTCAATCAAATATGGTAACTGCATCTCTTAATAGAGCCAAGATTTAGGAGGAATGCCATTATGATCAGTTTATAACTGTAGGTGCTACAATGATTATAGTTCAAGGCAGCTATCAAAATCCAACTTTGAATGGATCAGTAGGTAGTTATCCACGGATGTTAGAAACAGTGGCCAATTCTAGTGCCAATATTTAAGGGCCAATTAATGTCACCCCATTACAAGCTATACCATTGAACGTTACAACAACATATGCTCCATATTTTTTGTATCAACAAGAAGCATTAACTATGACAAAGTTACCATTAATACCAACTCCAAAAGATTTCAATGACATCTTCTTATTGAACCTGATAAAGAATATGGAAAAAATGGCCGTTAATATGGCCAAGGATAAGGAAAAGATGTACAAGCCTACCAATACTAGGACCAATGTATGGTGTAATAATTGTAAGGGCCATGATCATTTGGTAACAGAATACCCTTCATCCTCACAAATGATTAGTCAATGTAAATTTTGTGGAGGAAAGGTTTTCAACAGCTAATTATTGGAATTAAAAAAGGCAATAATAATTCAGTAATCAGACCATGATCCCACTGACTCAAAGAGAAGTCAATCAAGTTCAAATGGAAAATATGTTTGGATGGAATGGAAATCGATCTAATCGACAAAATTAAGCATTCTATATCTTTCAAAGTTCTAATTTTAATTAGGGGTCTGTATAGAATCCTTAGAACTACGGTAAAGAGTAGTAGAGGTATCAACAATATGCTCCATCGGCATCCTCGAATCAAGTATCCTTCGTACCAACAGGACAGCCAGGATCATTTTCTAATCTTGCATGGAACAAGCCTAATAGGTATATACTGATGGAGACATCCAATATGCTTGATGGGGGTGCAAGAAGACCACTTCATGGTTTCCGTTGCAGACACATTGGTCATTATGCCAATGAATGTCCCAATCCAGGAGCCATTGATGATTATACGCCAGTGTATGGAAATTGCAAGTAGTCGGGGCATACTTATTAGTAATGTAATGCTCCATTCAATTTCAATAGTCGAGATCAATAGATCCAAAGCCAAAGATAAATTGAGGAGATAAATCAAGGTCCTCAAGATTCTTTACTTAATTGAGTGGAATATGTCTAAGCCGTTCTTATCAGGAGTCAACAAAAAGGGATAGGACCAATTTAATATTTGAGTAAGCCTGATGCAAAGGGCCAATTTGATCCAATTACAAGGATATCCAATCTACATCCTGTTACAAGCCTCTTACCCAATATGAGACCTGACTCAGTTAAAAAATCTAATGAGATCATGATTACGGAGGCATCAGTTCCGTTCCAAAAGGTTTCATTATCGTAATACGTTAAGTCTTGCTTGAGAATGCTCCGGGTACTTGGCTATGGAAGGAAGAATAGAAATTGTAATAACAAAATCCTAATTTTAATAGAATACTAACAATGATCTAATTAGACCATAATAATACTAAGCAAGCTTAATTAAATTCAAAAAATCCTCAAAGAAATTTCAAACAAACAATAAGAATTCTTAAAGAAATATTAGAAGGATCACAAATATCACTCAAATATATCTCAATTCAATCTTAATTTAATTCTAGTTAAAATCCTATTAAACTTCATTCAAACTTTAGGCCAAAATTAATTGAATCTTAAATCCTAATAAAATACTAAACAATCCTTAAATCAAATTCCAACCAAATCCTAAACCAAATCCTAATACAATCCTAAACCAAATCCTAATCTAAATCCTAAATCATAAATCAAATCCTAAACAAATCCTAATCTAAATCCTCACCAAATTATAAACCCTAAATCAAATCCTAACCAAACTCTAAACCCTAAATTAAACCCTAACCAAATCCTAAATCAAACCCTAATCAAATCCTAAATCAAACCCTAGTAATTCCTATAACAGATTTAAACCTCAATAATTAATGAATAAACTTTTGATCTTAACTCAAATTTTTCACACTTCTAAAAAAATAAGTAAAAAACAAGCACAAAAAAAATTAAAAAGGATCGGAGTTACCAAATTGATGATAACTTCAAAAATGTGCTCGGGTATTGGCCGGCCTCCTTCTCCAATCTTCATGCTAATCTTCCAGAGCCGATATCTCTCCTTTGCACTATTCGATTGATCTCAAAATTCTCATGCACATAGAAAAATAAGTCTTATATCCTCTTACATAAGTTTCACTCCAATCCAAGTAGTAGATTGCAAGAAATCTTAAAAACCCTCACTAAACCTAAAATTCTACTTTCTGAGACCTTCACCCACTTAAACCTCAATATCCTTCAATTCAACTATTAGTTCGAGCTCAAATTCATAAAACATATTGAACACAATTATAACCATAAACCTACAAAATTTCACCTATAGATCTACTACAAAACTCTTGAAATCACTCAAAATATAAACCCTATTTTATTTCATAAATCCCAAGTCATCCAAAACAAACCTTGACTTTGCAAAGCTCTTATAAAGTCATAACAACTCCAAATCATCCGAAATCAATGCCCATAGAAATCTTATCCAATCTTCTATCAAATCTCATTCTTCAATCTGCCAAAGAGTCTTGGAGTCGTCGTCGAGACTTGGTTTTGTGCCTCAGGGTCTGATTTCGACCCTGATTCATAATCGGCCCTCTCCGGATGTCAACATCAAGTTTTTTTTAAGTAATTTTTACTAGAATTTACTCTTAAATTCCTCCTAAAGATGTCTATATCATTTATTTTTTCAATCTACCTTATTTTGCCTTATTTTTGGTCCTACAAAGTAAGTAGAAGCTATTTTTTTTTAAAAGGGCAGTATTATTACTAAAAGTTGTAATACCTTCCTATCTTTTATCCATATTTTTCTACTTTTTCTTTTAACTTGGCTCTTTTATAATAAGATTCATGTTATCATCTTTCACTATATAATTGTGTTACAACATGACATTGTTCTCTATGCAGTTTTGGAAAACATCCAATCTGTTGAAAGATCCTCTTATGGGAGCAAATTCCGAGGAAGCTCTAGCTACTGTTCCAATTTCAGGTCTAAGGCAGAAGAATATCTTACCTCTTGGAGTTAAATTCAACCCAATGAAAAAAAAGAGGGCATTGGGAATTATCTTAAATATGGAATCTTATGATATTTTGAAGGATCTAGATGCTATTCTGTCTTTTATTTCTATGAAGCAACTTCTAGCGGTCGCACCAGAGTGCCATTCTACATTAAATTCATCATTAACACGGCATAAGCAATGCAATAAGAAAGTTTGTGAAGTCAGTTTGAACCCTGGTACAGGTGCAACAACTATCGATGTTTCGATTATTGGTGTTATGATCTTAGATGTTCAAATAGATGGTGGTTCCAGCATCATTTTAATGAACGTTGATACAATGGATGCTTTAGATTTGGAACACTTAGTACCTATAATATTATTATTCAGGATGGCAGATCATAGCCGAGTTAAATCAATAGGTATTTTACAGAGTATTCAAACTATAATTACCATATGAAATTGACTATATCGTCTTTCGGTTACAACGTTTGACTTTATCATATCAAATTTTATTGGAACGACCTTGGTTTTATCAAGCAAAGGCCAAGAACGATTAGAGTCAGGGTACTTTGATAATTGGCAAGGACGGAGATAAAATGGTATTACAAATGTATCCAGTACACTATTATGGGGAGTTTCAATTGTCAGCTTCTGAATTGACGTTAGACAATGAGCTTAGCTCTGATGATGACGTAGTAGCACCAATTACGGAGGCACCCATGAAAGCAACCCAACACTCTAGAGTGGTGTATTAATGTAGAGGTCCAAGAGAGTACTTGATATATCCGTCGAATTTGAAAATCTTTGCTAAAGTTAGTATTGATTGAATGACCAAGTATGATGTGCACCATGTTAGTGCCCTGGACACAAGATTTAGTACTTCGTATATGTTGGACTTATCGATAGATTTTAAACCAGTATAGAAGTTGTAACAAAACATCGCTGCTGCACCTTTATATCAAACTATTAACTTGGTGACCACAATAGAGCCTCAAACAATTAAAGTCTATGAAGGTATTAAGGAACAAGAGTTGACCTGCTGGACATAAGTTTTTTTGCATCATAAATCAACTTTTGCTTAGACTTATGATGATCTAAAAGATATCTTCGCTGAAGTTTGTGAGCATCGTATCATTTTAGAAGAGAACGCTAAACTAGTATGATAGAGGCAACATTGCTTTAATCGTAAATATTCTCTCATGGTGAAGGAGGAATTGGACAAGCTTCTTGTGGTTTGTTTTATTTACTTGATATCAAATAATGAGAGGGTTTCTTCAATCGTGATGGTGCCAAAAAAGAATAGAAAAATCCAAATTTGTCAGGATTTCAAGAAACTTAATATGGCCACTAAGAAAGATTACTTTCCATTATCTTTCATGGATAGTATATTGGATGTCATAGCAGGTCACGAATGTTATTTGTTCCTCGATGGATTTTTTGGATATAATCAAGTTCAAATTGTACCAAAAGACCAACTCAAGACAACCTTTACTAAAGATTGGGGCACATTTGCTTATCGGGTGATATCTTTTGGATTATGCAACATCCCAGTCACGTTTCTGAGAGTGATGACTCAGGCCTTCCAAGACTATCTCCGAATGTTTATAGAAATCTTTTTAGATGAATTTTGTGCATTCGATATAAAACAAGATCATCTTAGTTGTTTAAGTAAATATTTGGCTTGATGCGTTAAGTTTGGAATATCATTGAACTTGGATAAGTGACAATTTGGTGTTCCGTCTAAAAACTTATTGGGACATATTATCTCCAACCATGGTATTGCTATGGATCTTAATAAAGTACATCATATAATGAACTTGCCGAGATTAGAGATAATCTCAGGTGTTTGAAGATTCGTCAGCCATTTCATTTATTATCACCACTTTATTTGTTTGTTTATAGCTATTTGTCAACTTTCAACAAACTTGCTAAAAAAATCCATCAGATGGATCTAACCCCTCTAGACCATGGAGTGTATTGTGGCCTTTGAGGCATTAAAGTCAAAATTGGTCTCTGCTCCTATATTGGTGGTACTTCGTTGGATGTAGCATTTCCATGTGTATGTTGATACATCCAATCTAGCTATTGGATTAGTGCTAAGTTAAAAAGATGATCAAAGTCTAGATGATCCTATCTATTATCTCAATCGGTAATTAGTGGCTGTCGAATGTAATTATACTACTACTGAACATGAAGCGTTGGGAATGATATACTCGGTTCAGAAATTTTGGCACTATTTGCTTGGATATCTATTTGTATTTTAAGTGGATCATGATGCCCTCAAATACATGATTAATAAGTCTCAATTGAGTGGGCGCATTGCTCGACAGATATTACTTCTACAGGAGTTCAATTTTACGATTGTTGTACGACTTGGAAAGAAACATGCAAATGTTGATCATTTATCCTGGTTGTTTAATATTCTCGGTAACAAGCCTATCCTTGATGCTCTTTCCTACGCCAAATTATTTGTTGTGGATGTGATTTCTCCTGAGTATAGTGAAATCATTCTATTTTTGACCTTCCACATTTTTTTGCCAACTTTCACCGAGAAGCTTAAGAAGCGATTCATTCTGAACAGTGCCTCATATATGATGATTTGTGATGCTTTGTATAAACAAGGCAAAGATGGCATTTTAAGATGTATTATCTTTCCAAATAAAGTACAGTCGATACCATAGGGTTGCCATTTGGATAGTTGTGTTGGTCATTTTGTGGGCGACAACACTACTCGTAAGGCTTTAATGGTAGGATATTGATGGCCTTCAATATTTTCTAATGCACACCAATTTGTTTGTCGTTGTGATCCCTATCAACAAATAGGTCAATCCACGGGTACTTCAGCCATACTGTTAGTACCAATTTTGGCATAAACACCATTTAAAAAATGGAGTATTGATTTTTTTGGTTCCATCGCACCAACATCAAAACGTGGCCAAAAGTGGTATATTGTAGTGACCACGGACTATATAACCAAATGGATAGAGGCTAGTGCTACTCGCCATGATAATGCCAATACAATGGTTACTTTTCTTTACGAGAATATTATAACTTGATTTGAGTGTCCGAAAGAATTACTTAGTCATCGCAATAACCATATCATAAATGCTACTATAGTAGCCTTGATAAACACATATGAGATTAAGCATTGGAAAACTATTCCATATCATCCTCGCATAAATGGACAAATAGAAAAGACCTATGGAATTTTGTACAAGGTCTTGATTAAGATAATTTCAAAGGTGGATACCGATTAGGAGATCAAACTCTTTATGACTTTGTGGGCATATCGTATCGCATATAAAGTATCTACTAACATTACTCCATTCCAACTAGTCTACCACGAAGAGGCAATTTTACCTATCGAGTTGGAGGTTCAAAATTTATGGATTACCTTGGATGAACGTCTCAATGGCAATGAGTCATTACACTGTTGGTTGATAAAATTAAAGGAATTGGATGAAATACAGGCTATAGCTCTTTTCAATATAGAAGCAACTCAAAAATGGAGGAAGAATTACTATGATAGTAAACTGCATCCAAAGATTTTTATGCCCAATGATTTGATATTACTATATGATAACCAATTTTTTCATTTTTTGGACAAATTTTAAGTTTGCTGACATGGGCTGTATCAGGTGATTGAAGGTTTTTCTAATGGGTCTGTTCAATTGGAGGATTTCATGGGCCATCGATTCAATATCCTCATTAATGGGAACCAATTATGATTATTTAATATATAAAATTTGGGACGGGTTTTTATTTTTCTAGGGGGAGGTGACTTCGAATGGACTTAGGATAGACCTAGGTATGGTATAAGTGCGTTAGGATGTAGAGGTGGTTGAAAGGATAGTTAGTAATTATTAATGTGTAAGATGGGATGGAGGTGAAAAATGGATAGTATAGGTAACATGTTGTCATTATCACTAGGTAGCAAGAGAATAGGAGTGGAGCACCAGTTAGAGGTCATTTTTTCGTATCGTTTTGGATTGTTTTTTTTGAGATTGCCATTTGTTGTGTTTCTTGTGTATTCAAGAGTAGTAGTTCTAGTTAAGAGTTTGAGAGAAGGAGCATTATGGCAATTAAAAGAAAAAGTGATATTGAGTGACCAATCTAGATGCAGAACGGAAAAGTTGAGGTCTAAAATTGAAGTTTTACAAGCTAAGGTGGCAAAATTGATGGAAGAGTTAACAGTGAGGAGTCAGTCACAAGCGTCAATTGAAGATGTTTCAGAATGGATGAGTCAGCAGTAGCATCAATTGGAACTCCGTGATGTACAGATCTTGAAACTAGAGGCTCAAGTCTATGAATTGGGAGAGTATAATGAAGATTTCTCAAACTAGTTGAGAAAAGAGTAGATGGACAGATTGGAGGAGGGGGAAGATTTGAATTAAGAATTAGGATTAGTGGAACCCATATTAGATAATACAGCAAATGATCAATTGGATGGGCCAACAAAAATAGTAACTTTGTAGAGTTTTGTAAAGTAGTTTTTAGATAGATAACAATTGTGTGTTTACGAGGACGCTACACAAATAAGACTGGGACTATGTAGAAAAGATATTAGTTTGTTTTTGTAAGATATTGGTAAAATAGATTTATATTCTATAGAATAGTAAGTTTAGGAGGACAGATCATTAACTTAGTTATTAAAAGTGATTCATTATAGGATTACGGTTAGAATCTGAGAATAAAGAGTAAGTATATAGGAGTTGTAGAAGTTAGTCTCACTACCAGACTATAATAGTCATGAGCTAGGGTAAGCTTGGTGCGACCTCTTTATCTCTTTGTTTCTTTGTTGTTGAAAACTAATGGATAGTTTTTGAATACTGAGAAGTGAGTTTGTGGAATAAATCAGAGATTGATTTATGAGTTATTGATTATGTAATTGGAGCACTGAGTATTTGAATTATATGAGGAGTTATTGAAAGATTATGATTTTTGTTTATTGAGAGGTATGTGTTTTTTGATAGAAGAAGTCTGTGATTATAGAAATTATGTGAATTCAGATTGGTTGGAGTGAAGTTTGTTAATTCTAGAGTTGAATAGAAATTATGTATTTTGAGTGGTTTTTTGAGAAAGCACAGTTGTACACTACTATTATCAATTGCTAAAGGAATATTATTATTGGGAGAAAGCATTGTAGAGTATCTAAGTGTTTTAGTGGTTCGGAATATAAATAATTATGTGATCCTAATAAGTAAAACTCATGCACTTAGTCTTTCCATGTGTTTGAATTCTCCTATTGTAGAATAAGTAAAATGATAATCACACTTTACAAGTCAAAAGGGTAAGTGGAGCTGCAACTTGAGAGAAGTCTTTGATGAAGATCTGCTAGTAGTTGGCAAAGTCCAAAAAATATTGGACATCTTTTATTGTTTTTGAGATCTTCCAATCTATAATAGTTTGAATTTTCTTAGGATCCATCATAAGTCCATCATTTGAAATGATGTATCCTAAGAAGTCAACTTGAGTAGTGTGAAATGTATACTTTTCTATCTTGGCATAAAGTCCCACATCTCTTAGTTTTTGTAATACATAACAAACATAAAGTTCATATTCTTCTATATTCTTAGAATAGATTAAGATATTGTCTAGATAACAGACAACAAAAACATCTAAAAACTCCCAAAAGACATCATTCATTACATGTTGAAATACTATTGGTGCATTTGTAAGTCCAAAAGCTATGACGTTATATTCGAAATATCCATACTTTGCTCAAAATGAAGTCTTCCATTCATCTCCTTCTTTGATGCATATCAGATTATATACTCTTCGCAGATCTATTTTTATATAGAACTTAGCTTCATTCAATTGATCATGGAGTCTAGATATCAAAGGTAGTGGATACCTATTTTTTATAGTAATTTTATTGAGTCCTTGATAATGGACACACATCCACAATGATCCGTCTTTTTTCTTCACAAATAAAATTGGAGCTCATGCCGGAGATTTGGAATGGTGTATGAAGTTCTTTGCCAAATTCTCTTCAATATACTCCTTAAATTCAGCCAACTCATTTTGAAATAAATTGTAGATTTGTCCAAATGGCGGTTATACTCTTTTTTGAAGATCAATTGAGCAGTCATAGCAACGATGTTTTAGAAGAGTATCTGCATTCTTCTTCTCAAATGTATCTTGAAAATCTTAATATTGGCTTAGAATGTCACTTGAAGTCTTTTGACCAGTAGAAACAGGTGTGGCATAAATGACTCAAGATGATCCTTCTTTTGCAACATGTAAGAAAGTTCTTGCACCTAAAAATATAAGTTTAATTATATTAGACTTATGACTTTCTACTTGATTAACTATGCTCTTAGTTATACTTTTAAAAAAATCAAAACTACAAGAAGTCCAATCTATTTTAGGATTATATTTTTCTAGCCATGATAAACCTAAAATGACTGGATTAGAAAGAGATCTAATAATATTAAATATTACAAAGCTACTATGACCATTAGTTGTTATTTCTATAGGAAGGATTTCATGAGTAACATCTCTTAAAGACAATGGACGACCATCTATGACTTCTACATGATGTCAAGGACAAGAACTCAATGAAAAAGTAATTCAAACAAGTGAGCCTTCATTCAAAGAAAGATAACAAAATGTAAATAAACAAGTATGTATATTTGCTCATTGTTGAGGCCTTCATAACTTCCTTCAAATAGAACATTTAGAACACCATCAAGAGTTATTCCTACTTCTAGAAAAATCACCAAACATCGGGAGTCCCTTCCCAAATCGTGATACCAAACGCATTGTATCTTGCCATCTATTCTAGTAAGAACATGTCGTTCTTAAAGATCTCCATCTCGATTGCATCGTCTTAAACGTTGTGACAATCGTAATGTCTCATCCAATAGGTCAACAAATGAAGGCTTTTGAGTCAAATCTGCTGGTTCTTGGTTCTCCATCTCCTGAGTATCACAACTACAAAGAAGCTACGATTAAGGATTGAAAGTAGAATGTTATCTTGCCTAGATGTTGTTTCTTTCATAAAGAAGGTTTTCATCTTGATTTTGATCGATGTATTCAATGAAAAGCCTCCATAGCCTTTGCTGCATTTACAAGATTCTTTATTGGCTCCTATGTGCGTTCACTAATATCTTATCCATGCCAATAGATAAGTTATTCCAATTTATTTTGGTGCCACCTTGAATCTAAGACTTCTTCCACTTCAAACTCTTTATTATTGTCCACTTGTATAGGAGGAGGTGGAGCTTGTCGTCTTCTTGGTATGTCTACTATCTTGTATGATTCAAGAAGAGACACATGGAATACTGGATGGATTTTTATTGAATCCGGTAGATGTAAATGATATGCAATTGGATTGATTTGTGTAGAAATAGAAAATGGTTCAAGCCTTCGATAGTCCAATTTGTTACAAGGACGAGTGGTCTTGATATTATGATGAAGTAGCCATACCTTATCACCCAAGAGGAATGGTGGTTGTTTCTTTCGATAGACATCCGTATTGACCTTTTGTTGTTCTTGAGCCTCTTTTAACTGTGCCTTCATCATTGCATGTAGCTCTGATAAATGAATTGCCAAATCTTTTGTAGCACGATTATCAACTTTTGAAAAGTCAAAAGTATCAAGTCATGGATGATAACCATAATTAGCAAAGAAAGGTATTTGTTTTGTAGAAGAATGTACCGTGTTATTGTAAGCAAATTTTGTCAATGGCAAAAGAGTTGTTCAATCATCTTGTTGGTAGTTAATGGTACATCTTAAATATTGCTCCAAAACTTGATTAACACGCTCCATTTGTCTATCAGTTTGAGGATGGAATGCCGAAGATAGTTTTATATTCACTTTTAGAATCTTGAAAAGAGCCCGCCAAAATCTTGATACAAATTGAGTTCCCCTATCTGATATAATATCCTTGGATAATCTATGATAGCGATAGATATTGTCAAGAAAGAGCTTAGCTGTTTCTTCACCTGTGATAGATTTTGTACATAGTACAAAATGTGCCATCTTGGCAAAACAATCTACTATCATGAATATAGAGTCATAAGAACCTGAGATTGGAAGATCTGTGATGAAGTCCATAGAAACAAAAGACCATAGTTGTTATGAAATGGATAATGGCTGAAGAAGTCCAAAAGATCGATGATGAGGAGTTTTTGATCTTGAGCAAACATCACATGATTGTACAAAATCTTTGAGTACCTTCTACATTTGAGGCTACCAAAAATTCCTAGATATCAGCAACAGAGTCTTATTATACCCAAAATATCCTGCTGCTGGGAAGTTGTGACGAGCTTGAAGAATACATAAACGTGCTTCTCCTTTTGGAACATATAAGCATCCTTCAAAATAGAGTAGGTTGTTCTTGAATTCAAATTTAGACAGATCATGAAATTTAGAAGAATTATTCTTGATATCATGAATAAGAGGGTCTGAAGACATACTTAACTGGACATGCTTAAAAAAAGTTAAATCAACAAACAATGTTGATTATATTGCTCAAAGATGAAATTTCTCCGGCCTCAAGAGAACCATTCTTTATTGTTCAAAAACTCCATCTCCTTCTTTTGGTGCAAGATAAGAACGTTTGGACAAGGCATCAGACAAACCTTGTTGTTTTCTTGGCCGATAAGTGATGATGAACTCGAATCTTAATAAAGACATGCTCCAACAAGCTTGACAACGATTTAATATGCATGTTGATATAAAATATTCGAGGTTCTTGTGATCCGTATATATGATGACTGGACTGGAAGCACCTTCTAGATAATGATGCCATTCTTGAAAAGAATCCACAATTACAAGAAGTTCTTTATCATGGATCTCATAATTGATTTCTGCTGTTGAGAATTTTCTTGAATGAAAGGCTATTGGATGAAGTTTGTCATCTATTCCCATTTATAATAAAATTGTAGCTAGAGCAAAGTCTAATACATGTGTTCCCATAAAGAATGTTTTAGAAAAATCAACACGATACAAGATTGGTACAGAAATAAACGTTGTCTTCAAAGATTCAAAAGCAACTTCTATTTCTTGATTCCATTGGAGTTTGTCTTTACAAGTCAAATGTGTAAGTGGAGCTACAACTTGAGAGAAGTCCTTGATAAAGATCTGATAGTAGTTGGTAAATCTCAAAAAGCATTGGACATCTCTTATCATTTTTGGGATCTTTTAATCTATAATAGTTTGAATTTTCTTATGATCCATCATAAGTCCATCATTTGAAATGATATAACCTAAGAAATTGACTTGAATAGTGTGGAATATACACTTTTCTATCTTGGCATAGAGTCCTGCATCTCTTAGTTTTTGTAAGACATGATGAACATGAAGTTCATATTCTTCTGGATTCTTAGAATAGATCAAGATGTCGTCTAGATAACAGACCACTAAATCGTCCAAAAAATCTCAAAAAACATCATTCATTAGATGTTGAAAAGCTGCTGGTATATTTGTAAGTCCAAAAGGCATGATGTTGTATTCAAAATGTCCATACCTAGTTCGAAATGCAGTCTTCCATTCATCTCCTTCTTTGATGCGTACTAGATTGTATGCTCCCCCGAGATCTATTTTTGTATAGATCTTAGCTTGATTCAGCTGATCAAGAAGTCCAGATATTAAAGGTAGTGGATACCTGTTCTTGATGGTAATCTTGTTGAGTCCTCGATAATCAACACACATCCACAATGATCCATCTTTTTTCTTCACAAATAGAATTGGAACTCCTGTCGAAGATTTAGAATGGCATATGAAATTCTTGGCTAGATTTTCTTTAATATACTCCTGGAGTTTAGTCAACTCATTTTGTGATAAACTGTAGATTGGTCCGAATGGCTATTGTGCTCCTTGAAGATCAATTGAGCAATCATAGGGATGATGTTCCAAGAGTGTATCTACATTCTTTTTCTTGAATACATCTTGAAATTCTTGATATTGGCTTGGAATGCCATTTGAAGTCTTTCCACCAGTAGAAACAAGTGTGGCATAAATAATATATGGTGATTCTTTTATAGCAGCATGCAACAAAGCTTTTGCACCTATAAATACGGATTTAATTGAACTGGACTTATGACTCTCTACTTGATTAACTACACTTTTAGTTATACTTTTAGAGAAAGTAAGAGTTCGGAAAATCCAATCTATTTAAGGGTTATATTTTTCTAACCACGATAAATCTAAAATGACTGGATTAGAAGGAGATCTAATGATATTAAATACTACAAAACTATTATGACTATTGATTATTACTTCTATAGGAAGGATTTCGTGAGTAATATCTCCAAAAGACAATGGACGACCATCTATGATTTCTACATGAACAGGTTTAGTTTTCTTTACTAAAGATATGCTATGTCTTTTAGCAAATTCTTCATCTAAGAAACATGTTGAGGCTCTTGAATCTAACAAGGCACAGGCTTTGTAATATTTAGGTCCTAAAATAACATTAAATGTAAAATAAGGAGAGGGCTCTGAGGAGAGAATAAGACCTTTACTAGATGTTGTACAAGGTTCCAGCTGCACGGTCCCTATTGTAGTTGGACAAACTCGTTTTCCGACATATTGTCTTCTTTCACACCCATACTCCTCATTTTGTGATTGCGTCGTTTCTTTGGATAATGTTGAGCAGTGTACTTTGGTTCTTCTCAATATAAACATAATCCTTCTTGATGACGACGAGTCTTTTCTTGCTCAGTAAGAGGTTTAAAACATACTGCATCAATTTGCATATCCTCTACTTCCAAATGTATGTATTGAAGAGGTATTGGTGTTGCCATTGAATTATAGTAATGTTGAGGTCCACTTGTATGGTTCTCAAATCAAAATTCAAAAAGTCGATTGTCGTACTTCATAGCAAAGTCAATTGCTTGACTGAATGATTGAGGATCAAGTAAGTTGAGTATTAATTTTTTTACATCATATTGTAATCCTTAGAGAAATTGGCTAATAAGTGTAGCATCATCCCACTTGATATCAGTTGCAAGTTGACAAAATTATAAAACATACAACGTTATTAATCGATTACTTTATCACAAAATATGAATCTTATTGATTGCAACACGAATTGCATCATGTTCTCTATACGTAGATCAAAACTGTGCCAAAAAAGCCTCTAGATTATCTAATATTGGATCTCATCGTTCAAGAAAAGATGAAAACCACGATAGTGCTGAACCTGAAAGAAGCATACCAATGAATCTATCTTGCGATCCTCGAGTTGGATAGCTTTGGAGTTGAAGTTCAATCACAAGTTGCACTTAATTGATAAATCCTTGAAACTTGGATCTAGTGCCATCAAACTTCTTGAGTAGGACAATTATTGGTTCTCTAACACTAGAAGGGCGTTCCACCATAAGAGAAAGGACATGGTTTGGTGCAGATGTTGAAGTAGCTCCAATCATTTCTATATCTTTACTTCTTGCCAATCTTGTTGCTCCTTGTGGTCGTAAATTGAGCTGATGCATTGCAAGCATTAATTCCTTTAATTGCTCTTGCATTTGTGCCATTGCACTCTTCATTTCAACAAGTTCTGCCATGATAATACTTAAAAATAAGAAGATGTCTAGTATCCCTCAAGATAAATAGAAGAAAGGACTTGCGAACAAAAAAAATACAAAGGACAATATTAGTTTAGAAGAAGGTTATCCGTAACTTCTAATATGCTTATATCTTATCAAGAAAAAGGGGTAATCCACTCTTAATCAAGATTAGATAAAGCTCTGATATTATAGGTGTACTCTTGTCAATCTGTCAAGGACAAGAACTCGATAAAAAGTAATTCAGACAAGTGAGCCTTCACTCAAAGAAAGGTAACAAAATAAATATAAACAAGTATGTATATTGAAAGAGAAACAAGAATGGCTATTGCCAAAAGAAAAAGAAACTAGAGACCCTTGAAACTAGACTGGAAGCAAGGAAGGAATTGACAAGAGTAAAGAAGGCTTCACTCCTGTCTCTATATATACTATCTAACTAAGGGCTACATGGCGACGTTCTATAGGACCTCCAATATGTGTTGACTTTGTAGGACACATGCCTTAACTTACAAGGCAAGTTTCTCTATGTGTGAGCCACATAGTTAGCTTAATCTTCAAGCTAATAACATGTGTGGCACATGGCCAACTTGTTGATTATGTTTTTAATCCAAAAAATCAATTAAAGACACCTATGAAGTCAAAGCAGCATCTAAAAAGCTTCTAAGAAGCTTTCATATTAAATACTATAGAATTAACTTATTTTTACCTACTTTTACTTACTTCCACCTATTTGTATATGTAATTACTAGTTTACATGAGTATGTTCATGACACATGAATAGATTTAGTATTCTTTACTCAAAATATGCTATGTCTTTTAGCAAATTCTTCATCTAAAAAATATGTTGAGGCTTCTGAATCTAGCAAGGCAGAGGCTTTGTGATGTTTAGGTCCTAGAATAACATTGATTGTAGAACATGGAGAGGGTTTTGTGGAGAAGATAGGACCATCACTAGGCGTTGTATAAGATTCCAGCCGCACTGTCCCTATAATAGCTGGATAAATTTTTTTTCCCGACATACTATCTTCTTTGATCGCCGTACTCTTCATTTTATGGTTGCGTCACTTCTTTGGACAATCTTGAGCAATGTGCTTAGATTCTCCACAATATAAGTATAATCCTTCTTCACAATGATGAGTTTTTTCTTGCTTAGTAAGAGATTTGAAACATACTGCATCAATTTACATATCCTCTACTTTCAAATGTATGTGTTGAAGTGATGTTGGTGTTGCCATTGAATTATAGTAACTTTGAGGTCCACTTATATAATTCTTAGATCAAAATTCAAAAAGACAATTGTTGCACTTCACAACAAAGTCAATTGCTTGACTCAATGTTTGAGGATCAAGTAAGTTGAACATTAATTTTTTTTTACCTCATATTGTAATCCATAGAGAAATTGGCTAATAAATGCAGCATCATCCCACTTGATATCAGTTACAAGTTGTCAAAATTATAAAACATATAATGTTACTAATCGATTGGCTTGTCACAAAATATGGATCTTATTGGTTGCAATACGAATTGCATCCTGTTCTCCATACATGGACCAAAACTCTGCCAAAAAAGCCTCTAGATTATCTAATATTGGATCTCGTTATTCAAGAAAAGATAAAAACCATGATAATATTGAACCTGAAAGAAGTGTACCAATGAATCTAACTTGCAATCTTGGAGTTGGATAGCTTTGGGGTTGAAGTTCAATCACAAATTGTACTTGATTGGTAAATCTTCTTAATTTTGATCTAGTGCCATCAAACTTCTCGGGTAGGATAATTCTTGGTTCTCTAAAACTAAAAAGTCATTCCATTGTAGGAGAATAGACATGATTTGGTGCAGATGTTGAAGCAGCTCTAATCATTTCTATATCTTCACTTCCTGCCAATCTTATTGCTCTTTGTGGTAGTAAATTGAATTGATGCATCGCAAGCATTAACTTCTTTAATTGCTCTTACATTTGTGCCATTGCACTCTTCATTTTAGTAAGTTCTGCCATAATAATACTTAAAAAAGAGAAGATGTCTAATATTACTCAAGAAAAATAGAAGAGAGGACTTGAGAATAAAGAAAATACTAAGGACAATATTAGTTTAGAAGAAGGTAATCTGTAACTTCTAATATGCTTATGTCTTATTTAGAGAAAGGGATAATCCACTCTTAATCAAGATTAGACAAAGCTTTGATATTGTAAGTATACTCTTGTCAATCTGTTAAAGACAAAAATATGATAAAAATAAATAAACAAGTGTGACTTCTCTCAAAGAAAGATGACAAAATAGAAATAACTTGATATGTATATTAAGAAAGAAACTGGAATGGCTTTTGACAAAAGCCAAGAAAACTAGAGACCCTTGAAACTAGATTGAAAGCAAGAAAGGAGTTGACAAGAGAGAAGAAGGCTTCACTCTTGTCTCTATATATACTATCTAACTAGAGGCTACATGGCAACATTCTATAGGACCTTCAATATGTGTTGTCTTTGTAGAAGACATGCCTTGAGTTACAAGGCAAGTTTTTCTATGTGTGGGCCACATAATTAGCTTGATCTTCAAACTAACAACATGTGTGGCACATGGCCAACTTGTTGACCACGTTTCTAATCCAAAAAGTCAATTAAAGACATCTTTAAAGTCAAAGAAGCATCTATTTTTATTTACCTCGATCTATTTATATATATAATTATTAGCTTACATGCATATGTGTGTGATTCTTTTATAGTATAATACTTTATACCTATTACTCTATCTTCAATTATTTTTTATATGAAATGATGTTGAATATCAATGTATTTCATTCTTAAATTGTGCTTTGAATTTCTTAGTGGTTGTAAGACATTCTTGATTGTCAGACATTATTAGAGTTGCTTCTTATTGCATGAATCTAATATCTTCTAAGAGTTATCTTATTCAACATACTTCCATTGGACAATGATTTGCTGCCATGTATTCAACCTCCATGGTTGATCTTGAAATAGTAGATTTTTTTTTATAATTCCATGAAATGGCTCCTATTCCAATAAAGAACACATATCCTATTGTCGATCTTTTATCATTTTCATCTCAAGTCCAATCCACTATCGTACTGAAATTACTTAAAGTATATAAAAATTAATTAGAACATATAATATTTTCATAAGTCTTGGTGTATGTTAGAATGGTTAATAGATTAATTTAAAGAGAGTGGATTTAAGAAACTTTATTTTGAATTTTATCTTTTTTGATTATAGTATTTAAAAAAATTATAAAACCTAAATGTTTGGTATGAAGCCTTGAGAGGAGATTAGAGCCTAAAGAAGAAAATCTTAATTAGTAAGAGGCTTATTGGGAGAGATGAAAGGAAGGCATGGTTGGATGAAGGCAAGGAATGGAAATCTTCATTCCTATTGA